>NC_132780.1:43971059-44213559 GCF_048418805.1 Vulpes vulpes | reverse complement strand
GCAAGCCAAATCAAAGCCACAAGTTGAAAAAAAAAATCCCTATAAAATAAAAGTGCATTATGTTTTTGTATATTTTCAAAATGTAGCCAAACTAAACCATTAAATGAGGATTTTGTTTCACAAAGTCTGCAAACTATTCAACCGCTAACCCACTATACCAAGAATGTGGTGCCAACCAAAATATGTCAAGATTAGTAGTACTCAATAAAATCTCAAAACCAAATGACATGCAAGCTGTATTTCATGATTAGAGCGCTTCCTTATGTCAAGGAACATACATATTAACTTGTTTAAACACAGAGATGGGCTGTCATTCTGTTTGTCAAAACTATACCCATCCAGATGATACTTCACGCTTCCTATCTCCCTGGCAGACAGCATGGACACCATCCAATTAATCTTTACATCATCTGAGAGAAGAAAGAGCTAAAGAAGGGAAAGAGGGAGGAAGCGAAGGAGGGAGAGAGGGAGACACTACTTACCACTATACAGAGCAGGGCAGTGAGAGCAGGCTTGGTGATTGCCCAGCCCAAGGTCCAGACACGAGGAAAGTATTGGGATTGGAATCGGAATGCTTCCTTTTTTTTCTACCCTGTCACCAAAATTGCAAAACACAAACACCTTGACTCTTTTTTGTGTTTAATCTTAGGAGCTGACATTTGCATCACGCTTTAATGACTACAAAGGGCTTGACGTTCTCTCATGAATCCTTACCACTGTCCTAGTCATGTATTATTATCCCCTTTGTACAAAAGAGAAGCCCTAAGCCTCCAAGAGATGAAGGGATGTGTGCCCAAGCAGCTACCACCACACACAAGGGGAACCAGGGCTGGACATGTGTCCCCAGTCTCTGAACTAAACAGGACCCACGCAAAATGATGCTGTTCCCACAATGCGGCACCATTTTTTTTTTTTTTTTTTTTTTTTGTGAAGTGCTCAAGTTTGAGCTGGATTCTAAAAACAGAGAGGGGTAATTATCTCATTCTCTGACTGTCAACAGCACCCAGCGGCTGCGTGCTTCTACCTGGCAGGAGCACGAAAGGGAGGTTGTTCTCTCATTTACAAAATACAGTAGTAAGATACGTGATGATGTTAGGAACGCTTGAGGGGCCTTTGGGGTGAGAAGGGAAAAAAAGCAGAGCCTGCTCCATCTGTTATTCAGATGCTTCCTCGCTTGTGCCAGCCTGGCAAGCTGGGCCCTGATGCTGCCACGGCAAGCAAGTGGGGGGCTGCCCCGCAGGCAAGCTCTGGGCCCTGGCTGCCTTCCTCCTCCCCACCCACCTGCCCCCATGCCCACACACATCCTTGTTCTCTTGGGCCCTCTTCACGCTGGGGCATCGCTGCCTCCCTTCTACTGCCACATAAGCCCTGCGGTGTGATGGGACCGGACTGGAATGCCAGCCAACGTCTCCTCGGGCACATTCCAGTGTGGTTCCTTCCAGTCTGCCCCTCACTCCTCAGCCTGAGGGGGCCAGCGGGGCCTCAAGGCAGCAGGGGTGTCCATTCCCACCCCCCTGACATCCTCCTCACCCTGGTGAGAAGCCCAGGTCTTTGAAGAGCTGGGCATTGCTGGGTGCCCCCATTCTGTCCCCTGATCCACCGTTCTGTCCCCTGATCCACATCCACATGCACCTGACTCCATCCAGGCTTCACAGGTGGCTTCTGGGAGGTGCCGAACTGTGTCCCTTGCCCAAATTCACACATGCAAGGCTTAACCCCTTGTACCTGAGAATGTGACTACATTTAGAGAGGTGGTCTTTCAAGAGGCAATTTAGGTGAAAAGAGGTCATCTGGGTGGGAACTTATCCAATGTGACTAGTGTCTTTATTAGAAGAGATTAGGATATAGAGAAGAGGCCAAGTGAGGACACAGGGAGCTGTCTGCAAGCTAAGGAAACAAGCCTCAGAGGAAACCAAACCTGCTGATACCTTGATCTTCTCTTACAGCCTCCAGAACTGTGCGAAAGTTAGTTTTGAGCCTCCCCTATCTGTGGTATTTTGTTATGGCAGCTCTCCTAACATAAAACTTCTTATTCCCGATCCCAATGCCCTTATTCCCTGTCTTGCACACAGCCGTAGTTTCATGCACCCTGGCCCCTGTGCCTGGAACACCTGTCCTTTGACCGTTGGCCCAGTGGTCACTTCATCTCCAGTGTTCAACTCAAATGCCGGGTCTCCTCCTCAGGAGGTCTTCCCAGCTAACCAGACACCACACAGTTCACCTGTGGCAACCTGGCAGCCATGACACACCTCTGTTGTGTGGTCATCTCCTCCATTTTATCTGATGACCCATCTCCTCAGAGACAGTGAATGTTCTGGAAATGGGAGCCTCTGTTACTCATTTCCCCAGCCTGCCACAATGCCCATCAGAGAGAGGACAGTCACTTAGCGTTTGATGAGGGCACAAAGCAGAGCAAGAAGGAAGGAAAAGCAACACTACTAGCAAGAACTACAACTCACTGAATGTTTGCTGTGTGCCAGACACCGTTCTAAAGGCGGCACTGGTACAAACCAACTCCAGCCTCCCAGTAACCAAGACTGTGGTCCTCATTCTCCTGCCGAGGACCAAGGTATTCCAAGATAAGTAACTTGCCCAAGGTCATGCAGAGCCAGGGATCTAAAACCAGGTATCTGGCTTTGGAATCTACCTTTCTGAGAAAATGTCTTCTGAGGAGAAGAAGAGGGAGGAAAGGAGAACGAGAATGGAGCAAAAGAAGATAATTAACATGGCAAGAGCCTTAAATTCCTGGAAACTCATCTGCTTCTCTCAGAAGAGGCTCATTTGAGAGAACATAGAACTAGAGAAGATGCAGCCTCTATTCTCAGGAGGCCAGCCACCACTTAAAGGCGGGATTTCAGGGGGGAGACATCTCCCATAGTGGATAATCCCAAGAAGAGACATTTCAAGGAAGAAAAGAATTCCCAGATGAGAGCTGGAAAGCAATGCTCGTCTTATCCTGCCAGGTGCTCCCTGCAGTGCCCCGGGGACACCTCTCCCTCC
This sequence comes from Vulpes vulpes, assembly GCF_048418805.1. NCBI lineage: Eukaryota > Metazoa > Chordata > Mammalia > Carnivora > Canidae > Vulpes > Vulpes vulpes. The sequence continues at coordinate 44,210,559 of NC_132780.1, read as the reverse complement.
GGGATCTGTGCCTTCCAACTGCCCCACTAGTTGGGTGTTGCCCCTGGTTCAGAAACCACACATAGCACCCTTGAGGGTCCTACAAATCAAGGTTATGTTAATATTTCAGTTTATTAATCCAGTCTACTGGACTTAGTATGTACAGCTGGGATCCTGCTGTTACCCGTGGGGTGGAAGGGTCTCTGCTGTTTCCAAACTGGACTTTTCGGGGTTCTGTTTGTTTTAAATACTGTCTTCAATGGAGCACCTTAGAATCTCTTTTCTCTTTGATTCATAAATGCACTGAGCATCAAACAATGACTTAATGAGGCCTGATAAAGAGACACATCGAGTTGTTCTACACCTGCAGACTGCTCTTCTTTGAAGGTTTTCAGATGACCTACTTACCTAGGCTAGGAGCTGAACAGTTAAAACTCTCAGAGGAAATCAACTGTAAATAGGAAGGCTATGTTTAACATAATCCCCTCCAGAAGACTCTCTCTCCTGCGGTCACTGTAATCAACCCCGTAGTATCAGGTGAAGGTTCTTCATTATCTCCCTGTGGCATTATGTCTCACCACATAGCTGATAATAAACTGATGGATTATCAAACAAGATTACAGCTTTAGCAAATAAAATCATGTTTTGTGTTAAGAGAGAAAATGCTTGCTGTCCCTATCTGCCTGGCTAAATATTTACATATCACAGGCTTTCTAGAGTCCCTGTTCTTGCAAATCTGATTTTTAAAAAACAACACAGAGGTTAAGTTAACAAAAAAGGGAACACACTGTGCTTTTGACACTAAGCTAAATGCACCTCTGGGAGAAAACAGGGACTGCCTAAAAGGTAGAACTAAGTAAATCCAAGGCCTCAGGTGCTGGTGAGATCAGTGGGTACATGTGACAAAAGACAAAGCTGAATGTGTTTGGAGGGATTCAAATGCCTACTTTAAAAGGAATATAAATGAAAAAGAATAGAAATATGAAGTGTGCATACAGCCTTTTGTGTGTGTGTGTGTGTGTGTGTGTGTGTGTGTGTGTGTAAGAAGGGGAGCAGTGGGCTTATACAAAGTCTCATGCTGGTCTGTCCTTTATATCTGTCAAAGTCCTTTCTCCTTCATTATCTATATCCCCTCTCCATCCCCTCTCTTCCTCAATTCCCCCAATCTCTCCATTTTGCAGCTGACATAAAGTGAAGCCTGGAAGTGAAGTGACTTGCCAAAGATCCCGGGAGGCAGACCTCAAACAGATTTTTTGGATTCCTAGTGCAACCCCCTTTCTGTTGCACCTTTCTGTTCTAACATGGGGAAACTCTCCTAAGGGAAAGAAAGGTGGAGGGTTTGCTCTTAATTTTAAGCTTCTTGTATTCATATTGACAAATCTGAAGTTGAATTACTATTTGGTTTAAAGCTTGTGGACAGAAATGGATGTAACTCAAAATAGGAAACAGACATTTAAAAATGCCCATCTTTTCAGCCCCGGTGGCTCAGTGGTTTAGTGCCTGCCTTCAGCCCAAGGCATGATCCTGGAGACCCAGGATTGAGTCCCATGTCAGGCTCCCGGCATGGAGCCTGCTTCTCCCTCTGCCTGTGTCTCTGCCTCTCTCTCTCTCTCTCTCTGTGTGTCTATCATGAATGGATAAATAAAATCTTTTTAAAAAATAAAATAAAAAATAAAAATGCCCATCTTTTGGGACCCCTGGAGGGCTCAGTGGTTGAGCACCTGCCTTCTCCTCAGGGTGCGGTCCTGGGGTCCTGGGATGGAGTCCCACATTGGGCTCCTTGCAGAGAGCCTGCTTCTCCCTGTGCCTGTGTCTCTGTGTCTCTCATGAATAAATAATTTTTTAAAAAAATGCCTGTCTTTTGAAAGAGAGAGACAGAGAGAGAGAGAGAGAGAGAGAGAGAAACAAATTGGTTTGGGAATTGGACTCTACCGGACAGTCTAAATTTGTTACCATCCCAGGGCAGAGTACAAAGCACTCATAACAAGCACCGCGGCTAGTTGCACAGCAAGTTATTTCAGATGACCTAACTTCCTTCCCTGAATGACAGATCTTGCAAACATAGAAGGGCAAAGAGGCGTGAGTCTCTGCATGTGAAATCCACAGAACCTCTGGGTTCCCGTGACTTTTTCATCTGCTCCATACAAAACAGAAGCTGACCTTCGCTGCAAAGGACTTTCTGTTCAGTGGTCTAGGGAGGTTCACAAAAGCAAGAGGGCAAGATGCTCTATGCTTCTGCCTCTACTTTGTCAGGGGGCATATGGCCTTTCAGCCAAATCAACCAGAGTAATCCTAGAGGGGGAACATGCTGCCCCTCAAGCATTGTACCTGAGGATCCAGTGTTCCACATATATTCTGGTCACCCAATGAACAGTACTGAATGAAACAATTATGAGTATTAATAGATAATAAAGACATAGGGGGGTGGGATGGGGAGGGTCAGGATCTAATAAAGAGACTGGGCTGAAGGACAAAAAAAAAAGACATAATACTATACTTCCCTTCTGTAATGGTATGTCTTCTACAAAACAGATCTAGTGAAACCATGACATTCCCTTCTAATAATTAGAAGTTTGAAAAGGAGATCTTTTTTAAAAATATAAGAAATATAATATCAACCAATACATTTCAAATTATCTACAACTTTATAGAAATATCAGCAACAAATGCACATCTTTCCTCTCCCACATATTTTTCCCCAAGTCCATAAGAATTGTCTCTTTGCAGTTTGGTGTGTGTCCTTCCAGTTCTTTTTCTATTTTATACATATTTTTCCTACTGTATATATTTTACACACACGTGCATATGCACCTGCACAGACACACAGATTTGTATGTCTACCAATATCTGCTTTGGCCTCTTTTAATACATTATATAGATGGGGTTATACTTCATATACAGTTTTGTCACTTTAAAAAAAAATGTTGTGTCAGTGATCTTCCCAGATTAACAGTGCCTCATTTTCTTTTTAACTGCCACTTAACTTTCAAGAGTATGGATGTTCCATAGATTACTATGGATTCTCCTATTTAGATCATTTCCAATTTGAGGCTATTATAATTGATAATGCCATAAATATTCATGTGTGTATTATTTTGTGCACATGGTAGAAACACTGAGTTAAAAGAAATGTTGGGTTTTCGAGCGCCTGGGAGGCTTAGTAGGTTAAGTATCCGATTCTTGATTTTGGCTCAGGTCATGATCTCAGGGTTGTGAGATCAAGCCCCGCATCAGGCTTTGAGGTGGGTGTGGATTCTGCTTAAGATTTTCTCTCTCCTTCTCCCTCTGCCCTTCTTCTGCTACCACCACCCCTACCTCCATGATACATGCCCATACATTCTCTCAAAAACAAAACAAAACAAAGCAAAAGAAATGTCAGGTTTTGATTTTAATAGGTACTGACAAAATAACTATTAATTTATACTTTTCCACCTAAGGTAGCTCTTAGCACCTGTCTTCTTACCCCCTCACCAACACAGGCTATTATCAAATTTCTAAATTTGTGTCAATATGAAGGGCAAAGACTACTTTGTGTTAGCCCTTTTTCTTTACCTTGCCCATTTTCTATGGTTTTTAAGGAGAATTTTTAAGAAGTTTTTAGAACTCTATATATTATTGATCATTATCTATTTTGAGTTACATAAACTGTAAATACACTATGTGATATAAACTTCTGGTCATAGATTTTTTTTATTGCCTTTAATTCTATATTATTGCCTATTTATTGCCATAATCCTAATTTTATGTTATAAAAATCTGCTAATCTTTTTTTCCTGACTGGCCCCGAGTTTTGTGCCTCACCCTAAAAAGGACTCTTCCCTAAGTTTTTACACTTAGCTCCTTGATGCATCTGAAAACTCAGTTTTCTAAGAGATGGGGCTCTCACTTTATTTTCATTCCAAATCAAAAACTAATGTTCCCAGCACCATTTATGAAGTCATCCACACTTTGTTATATAATCCAAAATGCAAACCTTTCCATATAATTAATATCCGCACTTGCTTAGTCTCTCCAATGCCTATTGCAATTATCCATCTCTCTTCTCTCCAATCATTTCAACAGCATTTCAATTGCTACAGCTGCATGTCATGTTTTGATATCTAGTAGAACAAGTCCTCCTTCATTGTTCTTTTTTCAAAATCTTTATAGCTGATACTGTATATTTTCTCTTTTAAAGCTCTTACTATACATCAAAAAGATAAATAGGAATTTTAAAATATGTGTGAGATATAAAAAACAATAACAAAGCCCCCATTCTACATTTTGTCCTCCAGAAAAAAATTAAAATCAGTGTACCTAATTCCATAAAAAAATCATGCCGGAATTATAATTGGGTCTGCATTAAATTTATAGATTGACTGGAGAGAAATGAACCTTTTAAACATTAAGTATTCTCAAACTGAAACATGGTATTTTCTCTTAATTTTTAGAGAGTTTTTATGACTGTCAGTTAATTCTTACATTTTCTTCATATAGGCATGCATATTTCCTAATAGTTTTTGTTGCTTCTGTGCACAAGGCATTTTTATGATACTTTCTGATTACTTACTCTGGAGATCCAGGTAAGTGACTGTTTTTGACAAGTCGATACTATAATTCTCACTAAATACTCTTAAGAGTGCTAATGTTTTTCAATGGATTACTTTGGATTTTGTAGACAGAATATATATATATGTATATATTGAAACATTTTGTCCTTTCCTTCCCAGTATTATACTCATTTCTTCTTATTTTTTATTTTTACCTAAAAGCTTCAGCTAGGACATCCATTATTATTTTGAGTAAGGGTAGTGATAATAAGCCTTCCTGTCTTGTTCCTATTTTCAATGGTATACTCTATTTTACCATATACTTTGGTATTTGCTTTAGATTTCTGGTAGATACCCTCTACCAAGTTAATGAAGTTTCCTTCTCTGACTAACTTAGAAGTTGTTTCATTTTATTTCAAATCACAAATAGATGTGGACTTAATACCATGTGTTTTTTAGCACTACTGCGGTGAACCAATGGTTTTCCTCTAACTTTTTCATGTAGTAAAATATATTAATAAGATTTCCTAGTGTTCAACTATTATTGCATTCCTGAGATTAATACTAATTGATGATAATGAATTCAACTTGATACTATTGTACTTGGAGTTTTAGATTTATGTATATAAGGCAGCTTGGCCAAAAGTGGTCATTTTGAGCATGTGTGCAGTCACTGTCGGTTTTGGTACCTCAACTATATACAGAAAGACAGTTACATTCAGATGATTTTCTTCTATTTATTTATGGTAGGGATTAACTGGTTCTTAAGCATTTGATGATTTAAAACTCATAAAATAGTCAAGACCGTGTATCTTTTTGGGGGGTTGATTTTTTTTTAATTTTTCATTTCTTCTATTGTTCTCATTAGGTCTTCTATCATCTTTTTTTTAATTTTTTTTAATTTTTATTTATTTATGATAGTCACAGAGAGAGAGAGAGAGAGAGAGGCAGAGACACAGGCGGAGGGAGAAGCAGGCCCCATGCACCGGGAGCCTGATGTGGGATTCGATCTGGGGTCTCCAGGATCACGCCCTGGGCCAAAGGCAGGCGCCAAACCGCTGCGCCACCCAGGGATCCCTCTTCTATCATCTTTTAAAATAATATTAGTAATTTGTATTTTACTAGAAAAGTGTTTCTTTTCAAATAGACTTTGGATGTGTTAATTTCAAGGTAAAAGACATTATACTTGGGCAGCCTGGGTGGCTCAGCGGTTTGGCGCCTGCCTTCAGCCTAGGACGCAATCCTAGAGACCCAGGATCAAGTCCCATATCAGGCTCCTTGCGTGGAGCCTGTGTCTCCCTCTGCCTGTGTCTCTGCCTCTCTCTCTCTGTCTCTCTCTCTGTCTCTCTCTCTCTCTCTCCCCCTGCGTCTCTCATGAATAAATTTAAAAAAAATCTTTAAAAAAAGGCATTATACTTTTATGATTTTTAAAAATTTCCTCCGATTCTGTTTAAAAATTTCCTCCGATTCTGTAGTTAAGTCCTCTCCTTTGTTTCTAAAGTATGTATCTTATCTCTTTTTTTCTTGATGACACCAAAGGTTTTGTCTACTATACACTACTTCAAAGAAGAGCTTTGGGTTTTATAGAGGAAGTCAATTGTTTTGTTTTTTTTCTATGCCATTAATTTAATTTATTATCTCCATTCTTGTACATGCTTATTTATTTTACTGCTTCTTTTCTCAATTATAGAACTTTTCAATCCTTTTTTATTTTCTAATAACTGAATTGAGGCCATAAAATTTCCTCTAAGTTCTGCTTTAGAGATGTGATGATTGGTAGAGCTTTGTTTATTTATAAGTGATTAGTAGTTCTTGTCTTTATTTCCTCTTTAAATCAAAAGTGATTTAGAAGAGTGTATCTTTTTTTGAAATAGGTAGATTAGGACTAGCAGATTCTCCTTTTGTTGTTACTATTTAATTTTACTGTATTTTATTTTGTTCAAAGAATATAAACTATGAATTCTGCTCTTCAGAATTTATGAAGGTTTTCCCAATAGACTCATACATGATTAAATTTTGTAAATGCCCCACAGACACTTGAAAATTGTGCCAATTCTGTAGTTGATGATCATGAAAATTTATAAATACTTAAAATGCATAAGTTATATATGTTATAGCAAGGCTATAAAAAGTGTTTTAAAATTCTGTTTCCCTGGGATGCTTGGGTGGCTCAGCAGTTAAGCATCTGTTTTTAGCTCAGGGCATGATCCTGGAGTCCCGGGATCGAGTCCCACATGAGGCTCCCTGCATGGAACCTGCTTTTCTCTCTGCCTATGTCTCTGCCTCTCTGTGCCTCTCATGAATAAATAAATAAAATCTTTTAAAAAATCTGTCTCCAGAATTTACTCATTTTTGAGAAAGCTGTAGTAAATTCTCCCACTATTATCCACTTCTCTGTATTTCATCATTCTTTTTCTTTGCTTTGCTTTATATTTCATAACTTTGTCCTGCAAACAATTTCATGATTTTTTTGAAGATTGTATTTATTTATTTGAGAAATAGAAAATGAGCATAGGGAAGGGTTAGGGGAAAAGGGAGAAGTAGACACCTTGCTGAGCAGGGAGCCCAACGTGGGGCTTGATCCCAGAACTCAGAGATCATGACCTAAGCCAAAAGCAGACGCCTAACCAACTGAGCCACACAGGTATCCCTACAGTTTCATAGCTATTGCGTATTACTGTCAAACATTTTTTATTGTTTTTTCTTTGGGGATGTCATAGGTTTTAACAGCATAAAATTGGAAATTTTTTTATATCTAGTCTAAAAATTTGTGTTAAAAAGGGAAAATTTAAGCCATTCACATTTAATGTGACTACTTCTATGTCTGACTTATTTCTGACCACCTATTTTCATGATTTTTTTTATCATTCTTTTGTATAAGTCTCTCTTGTCCTCTGCTTTTTGCTAAATTGTGCAGTTTTTCCATTTTTTTCTTTTTTAAATGTTTAAAAAAGATACGAGTTCTATTTTTTTCCTATTTTTCCTAAGGATTGCCTTGACATCCTGGATATTCACATGTAAACATATGTATCTTAACAATATCTAGAAATAATCAAGATCTCTATTATTTTCCTGATCAAAACAAGAATCTTAATACATCTTTAATTCTGGCCCAACCAGAATCCCTATTCTCTCACCCCTCTATTCTCACATCTACTACTTACAGGTTGGAATTTCAGTTCCATATTGTTAACAACTGTTTCTTTATTATGTGTCAATAGTTCTTCAGACTCAGCTGTAACTTTAATGGTTTGGGGTCCACATCCTTCTTGTTGCTATATTCATTTTGTTTTTCTTTATCCTATTGTTTTGCAGCAATATATTTTGAAGATCACATTCAAAGTAATCTGTTGGCCATGTCTAAAATATCTTTATTCTGTTCTTTCACTGGAACACAAATTTGGTTGAGTATAAAATTTGAGGTGCAAAATTATTTGTTTTCAGTACACATAATCTTTAGTGGTTTGGCTGTAAGTACTAGTCACTGCTTTTTTGTGAGATTGGGTTTTGTTTTGTTTTTGTCTTTGTTGCTGTTTAATGACAAAAAAATGTGTCAAATTTTCCTGTGTGGGGGGAAAAATGCTACTGAGGTTGATGTTTAATACACATAAGAATTGTCTTCTTTTTATCTAATTTCACATGGGCTAAAGAAGCAAAGAAACAAACTGAATATAGGATTTGTTCTTATAAACTCTTATGTAAAATGAGTTCTAAAATGAAGCCATCTGCTAAAATGAAGAGATTAACAGTGGAAAGGGAACCAAAAGAGCTTCATGTGCTACTCTAATCTCTTTCTAGAAGCTTTAGAACTATATTCACTCTAGAAGGGGTCTGATAAGCATAGGTAAAAACAGTTTTCTACAATAGTACTGTTGCTCAAATAATTAGCTATTGATATTAGGTAATATTAGTTACAAGGGAACCAGAGAATACCAATGGATTTGTATTTCTTTACATTTTTCACTCATGTACTATCTTATTAATACAATAATTTGCCACTGGAAATTGTCATGTTTTATCATTTTAACAGAAAGCTTTTTTTTTTAATAAACGTTTATTTATGAACAAAGAATTTTACCACCATTGTTGCTCTCATTCTACCCAATGGAAAACTTAGTCGTTGAAGTCACAAAAGTTCATCCAAAATATGTCATTAACATAAGTTTCATGGACTATTGTGAAGAAGGAAATAAGCTTTCTCTCTCTCTCTCTCTCCTTTTTTTTTTAAAGATTATTATTTATTCATTCATGAGACACACATACACACAGAGGCAAAGAGATAGGCAGAGGGAGAAGCAGGCTCCCTGCAGGGAGATTGATGCAGGACTTGATCCCAGGACCCCAGGATTATGCTCTGAGCCAAAGGCAGACTCTCAACCACTGAGCCATCCAAGTGAACCAGGAAGTAAACTTTCTGATGACTACCTTTACACACTGAACTCTTTAAAATGCCAGAAAACATTTTTTTCCTCTCTCTACTCTTCTTACCATCTCCTTTCCCTGAAGTTTTCTCGTCATTGGAAAGGGAGAAAACTAACTTCACAGAATCTTATTCAAACCAAGAAGAAGAATTCATTGTTCATATTTCAAATCTTCTGCTGAAAGCTTGTGCCTTTTTGATCACCCACACCATTCCTCACCAACACAGCCTCTTGAATGACTAACGTGTCCAAAATAGAATGCACAGATTATAGCTGCTAAAAGGTCACAAAGAATCAACTTTGACAAAATTTTATTTGAAAAATTAATCAAGGAATGATAATGTCACTAGTTATCTTTGGCTATAAAAGGAAGGGTAGGAGGGGCAGTGAAGTTAATAGGTCTCTACAATCATTTTCTGTATATCTGGGTACTATTTAAAACTTTTACAATGACAATATAATCATACAGAATCAATATAAAAAATAATAATAAGGCAAATATCTCCAAAAAACAAAAGAAAATGTAAACCATTAGAGATAAGCTAGTCACAAATCCCTCAGTTGGGATAAAACTGGGATTAGAGAATATAACTGGCATACCTCGGGTCACAGAGTAACCCAGTTTCTAACTCCTAACCTCCTTTGTTTTTTTTTGTTTGTTTTTTTGTTTTGTTTTTTGTATATTTTTTTATTGGAGTCCGATTTGCCGACATATAGCGTAACACCCAGTGCTCATCCCACCAAATGCCCTCCTCAGTGTCCATTACCCAGTCACTCCATCCCCCCGCCCACCTCCTCTTCCACTACTGCTCGTTTGTTTCCCAGAGTTAGGAGTCTCATGTTTTGTCACCCTCTCTGATTTTTTCCCACTCATTTTCTCTCCTTTCCCCTATAATCCCTTTCACTATTTCTTTATATTCCCTGAATGAATGAAACCATTTAATGTTTGTCTTTCTCCGATTGACTTACTTCACTCAGGACATTACCCTCCAGTTCTATCCACATTGAAGCAAATGGTGGGTATTCGTCATTTCTAGTGGCTGAGTAATATTCCAATGTATACACAGACCACATCTTCCTAACCTCCTTTGAAAGGAGGGAGTGGAGAACACCAAAGAGCTGCCTCCTCTAACAATAGACATCCTCCCTTGAGAAAACAAGAGATGCTAGGGCTTGAGAGGTGAGTTAACCCAGAAACTACACAGGAAAACTGGTTCATATACTGGAGAAAGTAAAGAAATATGCCAAAACCAGTGAATATGGGTTGAGGAAAGGTGGGTATTCAAGTCATAGAGTCAATACAAAGATTTGGAATCTAGGCTATGGAAACCAGTCAGGACATTAGCATCAAACTGGACCAAGGGGTTGCCTCCAACACTGGGTCTTTCTTTTTTGAGTTTATTTAGTGGCTCAATTTGTTATAATATATCTGTCTATCTATATATCATGTATATTATACACATATCACAGATATATATATCTCACAGGAGTAGAGTGGTAGCTAACAGTAGATTGCTGGCTAGGATATAAGAACAACATGTTGAATTTTAGTTTAAGAATCCTTGCACTACTCTATCATATGCCAAACACCAGTCAGTAGTAAGAATTTGTCATGCTTACCTAAGTAGTGATGCAAAAGCAATATAAAAGATGATAAACCCCTGGGTAGAAAGAGTGAAAATCCTTCAACAGGAGCAAAAAGGAATCACTAAGAGCTATATTTTCTTATATTCCTATAACCTAGAAATATTATTGTCATGTGATTGGGACTGAGTCATAGACAATCTTTCAGTCTATTACTTGGAGAAATCCAAAATGAGAGTGACTTTCCGGGGAACCCAAAAGAGGTGAAAAAAATCTAAAGACTTGGGCACAAATGGGTGTGGTAACTGTAATGATTTCTCTTCATGTACCCATACTTTCCTCAGATGAAAAAACAAAGCGGTATCTTCCAGGATGATATTAAAAAATATCACAAAATTATAAATACCAAAGTATACTGAAGTTCAAGTCAAGTTTCACATTTATTGGACGTCTAAACAAACTTCTTGATAATTAATCTCCAAAATGTATAAATCTGCTGCAGATATGTGCACATAAATTATAATAAAGAATGCTGGTATGCAATTTGATTCAAAGTGCTTTTTAGTAAAGTACATAATGATGCATGCTGAGGAGATACAGGTATATTTAATTGGATATAATTAAAATAATGATGTGTGTTTAAAATAATGATATATTAAAAAAATTTTAAATGTAAGTGGCTGAAGAACCTGTAATAAAAAGCCAAAGCAGTAAGTACTTTTTGATTACCTGATTATTCACAGAGTTAATACCTTTCATTTAACAAGTAATGCCGTAATGCAGTAATAATGTCACACTGGAGGGATTCAGGGATCCCTGCTGCCAATTTGGGCCTTTGCTTCACCCTCTTCAGAGTATGTTTCCAGGCCTCTTCTGATGTCAACTTTCTTCATCAAAAAGAATTTTCTCCAAGATAGGTAAAATGTTGGGGAAGCAATGGGTACATGAGGTTTAGTGTTTTTTTCCCTTTTTACTTCTGTGTATGTTTGACATGGTCTTTTATCAGTTAAAATAAAATAAATTCTCTCTACATTTTGCACATATATTCTATAATGTTTGGTAATTTTACTGCTTCCCTATACAAAAGACATAACCTATTAATGTGTCAGTGCATGCACGTTTCTACTGTAATGAAATTCCCTTAAAATTTCTACTAAAAATTCCCTTCTGGTAAGTGGACCAATAGCAGATAAATGTACATTTCCAAATCTTAGTCCTGGTTAGGTAAGGCCTCCTGTAAAGATTGCTTTTAATCTCGGCTATTTCCCACCATCCTGATTTTTTCTTTGTTCCCCTTCCTTGTCGTTCACCATTCTTCCTGCTTCTCGTTGAATCAATGAGTCACATCCGCCTCATACATGCACAACGATTTCTCAGATGAGCAGCTGAAGAGCTACCCCACTGCCCAGACATCTCATTATCTTCTGTCCTCTGCTGCTCTGCTGTGACCTCAAACAGAGCTCAGTTCAACTCCCTGCAGAGTTGTATGGGCAGTCAGTGTCCTTGAACCCCCAGCTCTATAATTCATGATCTTGGGAGAGGCAAATGGCTTGGCTGATTTTTTTTTTTTTTAATTCCTGCTTATATGACTAAGCTTCTGCACTCAAAAGGAGAAACTAGGCTTGTGGTACACTTATAACATTTCTTAAGAATAAAAACCATATTCAGGTTCTCTGTATTTCCTCCCTTACTTTTAATGTTTAATAATTGATAAAATTATAACATGTTTTCACTAGTTTGAAACAGATATTCTAAATTTTTGAAAAATCATCTCAAAAACATCTCAATGGTTAATAGTTTTACCTCTAATGGTTAATAGTTTTACAGCTTCACAAGTACATCTTAAAAGTGATTATGAAACAGGGATATCTTCTTTGTAGAAACACACATAGGACATCCAGAAAACATACATTGGAAATAAAGTTCAATGAACTTTTTGGCATTATTTTGTCTTATAGCAATTTCATTTCAATTTGCACGGGCTATGATTATCAAGCTTTTGATTATTTAATGCTGATGATTCAGTTTATAAATTGCATCCATCTCCTATTCCTGTTTTATTTGGTTCATCTTTTAATTACATTATTACTCAATATCAATATCAACTTTACAAAGAAAGGGCAAAGAAATAAAGGTTAAAAAACACACACACACACAAGCTAATCTATTGTACCCATTTTAGCATCTCTCCAATATGATGGTTTGGAGGGAAACCTAAAACCACTGACCAAAATGAAATCTCTGGAGATTGAAGACTCATGCAATTATACTCCTCCCAGCGCTAAAAGCAACGAGGGAGTTGTTTTTATATCCCAACTTTAGCAAGATAACCATGGAATCCAATTCTTGAATACTGTGACTGAATTTTTATAAGATTTTCCAGTTAACATGGTTTATATAAACAAATACACTGAGTATCCAGGACCGAGCTGGATGTCTGAAAAAAAATCATAGTCTACGTCCCATGAGAGTGTTTACATTTGAATTCTTACATGTTATAATATGCCTCAAAGGGCAGCTGAAAATTAATTTAAAAATAAAAATAATTAAAAATAATTTTAAAAATAAATTTAAAAAGTCAGTTAAGTCTTCTTGGCAAGTCTTAATATTGCACTGTTAGTTTATTTAACATTTCTCCCTGTTCCCTTTCATTTCCTTCTCGCTCACCCACTATCACTGACCCAGATCTCTACCACCAGATTGTACATGGAAGAGAATGGGGAAACACATTGAGAACAACCAAGGGCGAGGAGGGATGAAAAGAGCCAACAGAAACTTTTACGAGGCCCAGGGTTTGGAGATAATGCTGTAAGCTAAACACAAAGCAGCCAAATTATTTATTTTGTAGTTAGTGGAATTTTCTTCTTCAATGTCAAGAGGCAAGAGCCAAACTTTAGAAAGTCACAGTTTTCCCAAGACTTAAAAGGAAGATATCCTTGATTATGCACATATTCTTGGAATGCTCATAGGTTCAAACTATGTTCTTCCACTGGATGGACTTACAGGCCAAAATGCAATCAAGCTTGAGAGCTCCTAGCTCCAGTTACAACTTTGCAAATGAGGTAAAGACAGATTTGCAAATCACATCTTCATCCTGCCAATACACTCTCTGTAATACGTCTCCTCCATTGCTCTGACTTTGAGATTCCAGTGATTATTCCATGTTCTTTGAGGTACTGCAATCTAAGATTCTCTAAATCTCTGAAGGACAAGGAACGGTATGCAGGAATGAAAATATGTAAGGTGCTAGATGCCATTGAAATATGACTTTCCCTTCGGGGGGAACTATGTATGATAGATTTTAAACAGAATCAAGCTCAGGCCAGATTTATTTTAAAAAGATAGTTCTGATGATGCCAACTTCTTTCAAAACAATTTGTAAATTTAATACAATCAACATAAAAATTTCAACATTTTTTTTAACTTAATTAAATGATGGTAAATTCTATTTGGAAAATAAAATGGAGGGTGGAATAAATCTCTGCCATACCAAAAAAAAAAAAAAAAAAAAGCAAATAAATAATGAGCAAAGAGGAGAAGGATTTGGCCTATCAAATACTAAAACCTATTAGAAAACTACTAGATTTAAAGCAACAGGGCATCTTTGCTAGAATTTGTAGCCAGACTGATGGAAATAGAATAGAAAGCCCAGAAACAGACTTGAAGTTATGTAAGAAATTAAAGAAATTAGTATTGACACATCAAATCATTAAAGAAAGATTGGATTGAACTATAAATAATAATTGGAAAGCTGGCCAACCATTTTAGGAGAAACAAAGTTCAGGCCATTGTATTATACCTCATACCAAAAATTTCCAATTAAAAACATTATAAGTCGTGAAACCACAAAAACGTTTAAAAAATTATATGTGATCAAAAGTCCACTTCAAGTAAATTTTTCTTAACAAAGTGAGACAGAAAGATATAAGTAGATAAATGTAGAAAGATATTCAATATAATATCATTCCTAAAAGCAAAATAACCCGAGTTGGCTCTCAAAAGGAGGTTAAGTAAATTATAGAACATCCATACAATGAAATAATACAAAGCCACCAAAAATGATGTAGATGTATCTTAATTTATTTAGAAAAATACTAAAAATATATTGTTTAAAAAAAGGCAGATCACCAAGCAGAATTAGGTTATAATCTCATAATCTCTTGTGTGTATAACCATAGAAGAAATCTGAAGGGATACACTCCGGGATTTTATTTAGTGGTAGAATTTGGCTATTTAACAATAAGAAAGTATTTGGGGGGTGGAAATAAAACAGAAAAGAGCTTGCATTTTTAGGGGAAAAAAAAGATTTGGTCTGGCAACAGTTTGAAATGGGGCTAAAGTAAAGACTAATCCTAAATTAGGGAGTGGCTGTAAAAGTCAAGGTGATAGCAGATGAGAACCTGAGAGACATTAAGGACAAAAAAAGCTGAGTCAGAAATATTTGAGGGGTAGAAGCAGTAGGACCTGGTGATCAGCTGGGTTTTGTTACTGGGTTGCTATTTAGGATACCTATATGTTTAAAAAGTAAATAAATAAGTCATTAATTTAAAAGGAGGATACCACTGTATCATAGGGTACATGGGGAAGCCAAAGTGGTCTGCCTTTAGACATAAACCTCAGGATATGGTGGAGGAGCTGTCCAGCAGGCAACTAGAAATAAGGGGCTGGAAATTGTGATACAGAGTTTATTAGATTGAAGGTATTGGTAAAAACCATAACCATGGCTTATTACCATAAAATCATGGTAATTCTCCAGGTAAAATGACCCCTGGGCCCACATAGCTTCTAGAGCTCTTATCTCACTAGACTACATTTTCCAAATTACATGAGATTTCATTTCCTAAAATCCTAATCATCCAAATCTCCTTGTCTATCATAGTCTGGGATTAAGTAACTGCCAGATCCTCCTTTATATCTTCTAGCGGGGGATGCCTGGGTGGCTCAGTGGTTGAGCATCTTCCTTTGGCTCAGAGCATGATCCCAGGGTCCCGGGATCAAGTACAGCATCAGGCTCCAGTCCCTCGTCCAGCTCCAGTCTCACATCTGGCTCCCTGCAGGGAGCCTGTTTCTCCCTCTGCCTGTTTCTGCCTCTCTCTATGTCTCTCAAGAATAAAAAAATATTAAAAAAAAAATCTTCCAGTGGTTTTTCATTTCAGTTAGAACAAAATCAAAACTCTTGGCCAGGATCTACCATCCCTACGTGATCTGGACTGATATTCTCTCTGATTGCATTTCCCACTTTCTGCATTACTCACTGTGATCTTGTTATCTTGGCCCTGGTTCTGATCCTTGAACACACTGAGTTCTTTCCTATTGCAGAGTTTAGCACATACTCTTGTCTTTGCCAAGAAGGTTCTTCCCTGGCTTGTCTCATGACTGGCTGGCTCCTCCTTATTTTTCAGATCTAGTTCAAATGTCACCCCCTTCGAGGTGCATTCCCTAATCTCCATTTCTAAAAAAAAAAACACTCTCTTCTACATTCTGCTACTCTATCGCACCACCACATCACATATCCTTGACAGAACTTACCTCTACTCAACATTAGTTTGTTTATCGTCGTCAATCTTTCCTTCATGTAAGCTCTATAAGACAGATTATCTCAATACAGCACCTATAATAGAGTCCAAGACACTAGGCTTTCAATTATTTGTGGAATCATATAATATGGAATGAATGATCAAAGCATTTATAGTAAGTAGCACTAGACTTGCAATCAGAAGAACTAAATGCAATATAACCTTGGCTAAGTCACCCTTAATTTCCATATATCTAAAATGTGGCAAAAATGTTTACTATGCCTACTACATTTCAGGTTTTCATGAGACTTCAGTTATTTATTAATTAATCAACAAATGCTGGGGTGCCTGGGATCGCTCAGTTAGGCATCTGCCTTTGGCTCATGTCATGATCTCAGGATCCTGGGATCAAGCCCCATGGTGGCTCCCTGTTCTATGGGGAGCCCACTTGTCCCTCTCCTTCTGCCTGCCCCTCCCTCTGCTTATGTACCCCCCCCTCAAATAAATAAATAAAATCTTTTTTTAAAAAAATGTTACCCAAGTACCCTCTATATGTTAAGTACTATGTTAGTTGCTATGCTCACAGCTATTAATAAGGAGTTGAGTCTGGTGGTTGAGACAGCCAAGTTTAGAGGCAGCTACAAATAGTAAAGCTATTGAAAAGTACAGTGTGCCATAACAATACATAGGAGAGGTACCAAATCCATTCTTAGGGAATCAGAGAAAGGTGAGAGAAGTAGAAATCAATCTGGTAGGGGCACCTACCAGGCTCAATCAGTACAGTGTGTGACTCTTGATCTAGGCATTGTGAGTTCTAGCCCCAGGTTGGTATGGAGATAAAAATGAAATCTTCAAAACAAAACAAAACAAACAAACAAGCAATCAATCTGTCAAGGAGAAGGCTGGGGAAGTGGGTAGGAAGACAAAGAGAAAATAGTCCAGAAGGAGGGAACAACATGTACAAAGGCCCAAAGGCAAACAAGGACAAGGCATATTGATGAACTGCATGCCATTCAGTTCGGCTGAGACTAGGAAGGGAGAGTGATGGCAAATTCATAAGTAGAGCTTTAAAAAGAATCAGGTCAGGACGGGCCTATGCACCAGTGTGGACAGTTTGGAGAATTTGGCAGGAACCAAAGGAGGCAGTGGTGAAAGGGGAGGCTGTTTAGGGCACGCCACAGATGAGTCTAGAAACAGGAAGAAGGCCAATTAGAGAGGGCTTTGGATGCCATGTTAAGGAGTTGGACTCTATGCTTGGGGTGATGGGGAGTTACCATGGAGTTTTAGGCTAAGTAGTGACACCATGCCAACATGGAGAAAAATTGGAGGGAGACAAAAATAATAAACTCAGATTTGTTCATTACATCAGGGGGGAAGTTATGAGTGGCTTAAATTAAAAGGATGATGGTGATGCAAATAGAGAAGTTCCAGAGATACTTAAGAGAAAGATCTGATGTGATTCTCAAATCATGTTTCTTGGAAGGGCATCAGGATTTTGAGGGATGCCACTGATAAACCTTTAATAATAGCAATCTTTTCACAACTCATTGAAAAGGTAATAATTAATGGATAGGATTTCTTTAATATTAAGCTCTTCTGTGATTTTTTTCTCAAATTTTGGATTCTGTTTTACTTATTCATAGCTACGTGGCTAAGAGAGAATTTTATGCTTAGTGATTGTTTGATATTGGGGTCTCCAGGAAGCCAATTCTAAGACTGAGGTTAGTGTGCAGGATGTTTATCAAGGAGTATCCTTGTGATAAACACCTTGTGGAAGGGAAATGGAAGGAGAAATAAAGCATAATATGAGCCTCATGACAACCTTGGACAGGTCAGCCAAGAGCTAAATAGCCTGCCAGAGCTGCCCCATGCTGGACAGAAATGGCCTGGCCATTATACACATCTCAATCAGTTGTTGGGAAAGGGCCACCCTGAGAAGGATGCAAACTTGGGCAGGATGTAACCAAGGTAGTTTCCTGCAAGTAAAGTAATTCCTAAAGGCTGTAATAACTAATGTCTATTTACAGGCTGCATTCCCTATAGCTGGGTCAATAGATTTTTCACTATAGAGGGATCTGAGCAGGTGCACCCCCATGTCACAAAATGGTTGTTAAGTCTATTGACCCTGGGAGGACACCCTGACAGGCAAGAAATATGTCACCCTAAGAAAATTTAAGAGCTTCTTCCCCTCCCACATTTCTTTAACACACATTTAATGAGCACATTTTTGTGTGTATCAGGCACAGTGTCAGGCATTGGGTCAAAGGTAGACAATACAAATATGGCCTTCATGGGCCAAAAATGGGGGAAACATTTTTTAAAAGGAAAGATACTGTACAATTTAACAAAGTATTTTCCCATAGAGATACTGAAAATGAAAGAAAGAGAATAGGGTGAGAGGAGTCTTGTTCCTCAGTGCCCAGGGGAAACCCCTCCAGAAGCCACCCACATTCCTTGGCTCATGGCTCCTTCAACTTCAAAGTCTCCAGAATATTTTCTCTCTTCTCTGACCTCTGCTACCATCCTTATATCTTCTGACTCGGGACTCTGCTCCTCCCTGACTCTTTCATATAAAGAAAGACCTTGGAATCACATCAGGCCCCTTGGATAACCCAGGATAATCTCCCTATTACAAAATCCTTAACCTAATTAAGTCTGCAAAGTCCCTTTTGCTATGTAATGTAACATGTTCACAGGTTTTGGGGATTAGATTGGGGAAAGCCGGCGGGGAGTGGGGGGGCATTATTCAACCTACTCCACTCAAGTTCCTCCTTTAAAATGGGTATGATAATAACACCACCTTATAAGGTTGTTCTGAAAATTAAGTTCATCCACGTGCTAAGAGCTCTGTCTGGCACAAAGAAAACCCTCAACAACTGTTGCTATTTTTACCATATGGACCTCCTTACCTATGCCCTCCTCTTCATCTCGCGTGTTTCTGCCTTGGTTCAGTCCCTAATCATTCAACTCTTTCTATATTACCCATTGTCTTCAGTTTTGCCTTTTTATGTACATGTCCCTAAACCCCATACTCCCCACCCTTCATACCATCACCAGAGTGGATCCCCAATGATAACGTTTCATGAATTCATTCACTTAATAAATATGTATTGGGTATCTACTGTAAGCCACACACATCCAGTCATTATCTATGTGACTAATTCCTGTGCCAGCTGGACATCATTAACCAGGTATTGAGTCTTGTTTATTTCTTTATCCCAGCATTTCTTTATATCCAGTTCCTGGATATTTCTTTATATCCAGTTCCTGGACTATAGTAGGTGCTCAACAATGCCTACTGAATGAATTCATGGATGGGTGCATCTAGTTACAACATTCTTATAGTTCTATGGTTCTATGAAGGTAGGAGCTGTATTAAATTCTCACCAAAGGAACTTATTCTGATCATTTTTAAAGCAGTTAAGGCACTGTAAAAAATTATGACTGTAGCTCAGTGCATCCCTGGGAGGCATTTCTGTGCCTCCAAACCTCAGAGGCCTCTTTAGCTGGAACTGTAAAGACACACTGTATAGAAGGCATCTGGGTAAACTGTCAAAGAGCAAGGCTTTAGATGCCAATGGGCATCTTTGCAACATTTAGAAAGGAGAACCAAGTGACTCTGCAATGAGGCTGCCATTTTGGTTAAGATATATTTTCTCTCTTTCAACATAATCTCATTTCCTCTCCACCATAACCAAAAAAAAGCAAGATACTGAGAAGGGCCCTTCCCTGTGCTCCCCATTCAAGAGTGCCTGCCAAACCAATTAATACCTCTTGAATGTTATCTCCCTGCTATGTTAATGTTATGTTAATAAATGCAATTAAGATAACATTCAGGAGGTGTTAATTGGTTTGGCAGATGTACATGAATAAGAAGCACAGATATTTTGCTTTTCCTATTTATGGAGGCAGGAAGTGACACAAAGTTGGACAAAAGGAAACTTAATTTGCCTCTAGTCTCTTTTGATACTACTTAGGCCTTTTCTGTTAAGAAATATATGGGATTCTTAAAAATGCTAATTTAGATGGTATTACAAGGATGAAGTGATTGTCAAATGTTGCAAAAACATTGAAATTATCTTTTGCCACAAGAATTAACTACATGGTGTTTACTCCCTTTAAAATGATATATATGCTATACATATATACACACCTTCAGATGCACCCATAGCATATATGCAAATAAGCTCTCATGTTAATTTATGAGGCAGATTGTTCTAGAAGACTAATTTCTAGACTATTCTTGATGTAATTATTTAGTATATTACAGTGACTTAAGAGCTAATGTTATTTTATTCTAACTTACAGTAAGATGGTAGCTTTTACTTTTTGTGTTTAGAAATTACATATACATTACATATATTTTTATTATATAAATTACATATTATAATTACATAGAATTATAATTATGTATTATAAATTATGTGTGTATAGATATATATACACAGTGTATTCTACCTTGAAAACAAAGATTTTCTCTGACATTTATAATTATACAAATATATATTTGTATAGACTTGAAGCAAAGAGATGTTACATTGTATTGCCATCAAGGTCACTGTGTTTGTTTCTAGAACTTGGCATCTGTCAGCACATCACATGGCCTTTGGCAGGCTTAGTCCTCTCAGGGCCTTATTAGGACACACCCCTGATAAAAGCCCTGCTAAGAACAGAGATCTGAGCGGATGTGAGAGCACAGACCCACTGAGGATCCTTCCAACCCTGGAGGGCAAATAATCAGTATCTACACTGTGAACCAAATAGGGAGAACTAAACTAAAATGCTAGTCTTCAACCTAGACCTCAAACACATTGGAAACACTTTACCTCGACGCTGTGACATCGTTTTCTGTAAAATGCACCAGCTCTTTAATAAGGGTTTTCCAGGAAGGGAAAGGGAGATGAGGAGCAAAAAGAGGAAGATGAGAAGGAGAAAGACTGTTAAATGTTATATTTATTGCAAGACTGATGTCCAATCCCAGAAATGCTAAAATGTGCACCTCAAATTAAAGAATGCTATGTATTATCTAGGGGGAAAAAAGGTAACAGAGTAGGTAGCTAAAATATAGCCACTGCTTTGTTTCAAGTAGATTGTTCTGAGCCAATATCTGTTATATAATTCTGGAGAATTCACCAATCTTTGAGAAATACATTCACATGTTCTTTGCTAAATGCCCATCCACAACCCTTAACCATCCCTTTGTCTCATTTCTCAACGTAAATTCCTTGGATGTTACATCTGGAATAATGGGATGTTACATCTGGAATAATTTCTAGCTCTCAATCTAGAAGTATGGGTCATTTCTTAAACGCTAAGTGGTTTTTGTTGCTCTTTAGTGACAATAGCTGTTAACCGAAATTTGTTAAGAAACATTCTAATCTATGGGCGTGTGTGTGCAAATGTGTTTACAATATTTTCCAGGGAGATAGAATCATTGCGGCTCAAATTTTTTAGGTTTTACAATCTTGGCTCCCCTCCAGGCTAAGGAGGTAGAGGAACAGTCCCAAAGGCAGTGACACTGACTCAGTGTTTTAGGGCAGTCCCCTACAGCTCTTGGCTTTGATTGACTCTGGGGTGGCAATGAAGCCTTGACACAGATTCCATTGAGAAACCATTTCCAGATGATCCTGCTATACCCTTGAGGGGAGGATTGCTCACAGTGGGCACCTCCTACCACTCTGCGCTGAGAGCTCAGGAGGCTGCCTAAAGATGGGATCATGCAATAAATCTTTTTAAAGCAGCATACTCTGGTCCAGGGGTTGGCAAACGCTTGCAGTTTAAAAAGAATAGGTTATACTCACTTTTCAATTATTCTTTTTTTAAAAAAAGATTTTATTTATTTATTCATGAGCAACAGAAAGAGAGAGAGAGAGAGTGAGGCCGAGGGAGAAGCAGGCTCCATGCAGGGAGCCCGACATGGGACTCAATCCCGGGTCTCCAGGATCAGGCCCTGGGTTGAAGGCGGCGCTAAACCGTTGAGCCACCTGGGCTGCCCATCACTTTTCAATTATTCTTAAGTAAAACACTGCATTTATACTCTGTGGCAGAGACAGCAAATAGATTATATGTGAGTATAATAGGCTAAATTGTGTCCCCCCCATTCATATGTTGTAACCCCCAGTGCCTCAAAAATGTGACTATTTCTGGAGAGTCTTTAAAGAGGTGCTTAGCTAAAATGAGGCCTTCAGAGTGGGCCTTAATCCAATCTGACTGGAGGCCTTATAAGAAGACGAAAACAGTGAAAGGGAATATAAGGGAAGGGAGAAGAAATGTGTGGGAAATATCAGAAAGGGAGACAGAACATAAAGACTCCTAACTCTAGGAAATGAACTAGGGGTGGTGGAAGGGGAGGAGGGCGGGGGGTGGGGGTGAATGGGTGACGCGCACTGAGGGGGGCACTTGACGGGATGAGCGCTGGGTGTTATTCTGTATGTTGGTAAATTGAACACCAATAAAAATTAATTAAAAAAAAAAAAAAAAAAGAAAGAAAGAAGCTAAACCTGCTCACACCTTGATCTTGAACTGCCAGGCTCCAGAACTATGAGAACTAAATTTCTGTTGCCTAAGCCACTCAATCAGGGCTATTTTGTTATGGCAGCCCTAGCCAACCAATACACACTGAGCAATTGCTACTGGCTGCCCAAAGCACTATGCAAAAATAGGATTCTGGTGGGGCAAACATGGACACGGGAGGGACTGCAATGGAATACATGCCAGATATTAAGCCATCCTTACTCCATACGGTGGAATGGAGAAGATTTGAATACCTATATACCACCTGCATACAAGAACAGACCCCAAAGTAGAAAAATTTTGGTCTTATTCAAAGGTATTTATACATCCCACCTACAGTTAGAAATAGATGGACTGGGGGATCCCTGGGTGGCTCAGCTGTTTAGCGCCTGCCTTTGGCCCAGGGCCGGGATCGAGTCCCGTGTCGGGCTCCCGGCATGGAGCCTGCTTCTCCCTCTGCCTGTGTCTCTGCCTCTCTCTCTCTCTCTCTCTCTGTGTGTCTATCATAAATAAATAAATAAATAAATAAATAAATAATAAATAAATAAATAAATAAATAAATCTTTAAAAAAATTGGATCTTTAAAAAAAAAAGAAAGAAAGAAATAGATGGACTGTATGTGTCTTTGCCAGTTTCCTTAGCTTCCACAAAAGAACGTCCATCTTACTCCCAATGTTGCTAATTAGGAACCATGGCACTGCACTGAACAGAATCAACAACCCAGAACAGATCAGATGCTTTTCTGCTCAGAAGGAAAAGCCTGAAACTTAACTGATGTTCAATATTAGTAGGAAGTCTATAAATAGTTCTTTATGAATAAGTGAATCTCATTCAATGATTTTCTAATTTATTTTTTGAAAATATCCATTTTTAGCTTCATTTCTTCCTCCAAAGGACTTTGCAAAACCATCATTTCTTCCCTAAAGAATTGAGACCATGTGTTTAGGAAAGACAGCCTCTGCAAGATTTCAGTTGACAGTGGCTGATTTTTTTCTCAGTGATCTTCTAATATTTACGTTTTAACTCTTGTTTTTTTTTTTTTTTTAATTTAACATATATTTTTGGTTCTAACTAATCTTCACCTCAAAATTGGATAGTTGGGTTTTGGGGTTTTTAGTTTCTTTGTTTGCTCTAGTTTAGTGGGTCCATAACAAATAAGAGCATTAATTTGGAAAATGTCCCCATTGGGTGCAGTGTTGTCAAAGTAGCTCAATGTTTTTTGAGAGATCTTGTGTAGAAACACAATTAGACACTGATTGCCTGATTTGCCTGATGAACCCAGCCTCTCTTACTAGTGAACAAGGAGGAGCGTAAGGGGATGTCATTAGGCAATGTTAGGACTTTAGAAAAAACTGTTATTCCATTTAGTATAGACCTGGCCAAGGGAACTAGCCCTGTATCACCAACACAAGCAAACTCAATTTGGGCAATTCAAGGGAGTCCACTGCTATGCACTAAATGTTTGAGTCTACCTTCTCCCCCTACCCCCATTCATATGTTGAAACCCTAATCCTCAGTGTGATGGTGTCTGGAGATGGGGCCTTTAGGAGATAATTAAGTCAGGAGGGTAGAACTCTTAAAATGGGATTAGTGCCCTGAGAGACACAAGAGAACTTGCTTTCTCACTCTCCTCCTGCCATGTGAAGATACTGAATCTGCTGGCACCCTGACCTCCACTTTCCAGCCTCTAGGATTGTGGGAAATAAATTTCTGTTGTTTAAGTCATCCAGTCTGTGGTATCCAGTTATAGCAGCCGACAACAGATTAAAACATCCATCACGCAAGCCACTTTACCCCTTTCATACATGTAAGTCCCAACTGCCCACTCTAATCATTCAGTGTGTTTTCCAGCCCACATGCTTAATGATTTAAACCTTCTGACAGCACACACTCCATTCCCTATCTACAGACTTTTCTAAAATAATTGAAGCCCCAATCAAGTAGGAGCAGAGAAGTTAGATTCTCTTCCTCCCAACTTAGTGCATTTGTGTCATTTCTAACCCGAAACCATATTGTTACTTTTAAAATTTTTATTTTTAGTTTACATACAATAAAATTCGATCTTTTGGGGCGCCTAGATGGCTCAGGTGGTTAAGTGTCTGCCTTCGGCTCAGGTCATGATCCCGGACTTCCAGGATCATGCATCACACCACGCTCTCTGCTTAGTGGGTAATCTGCTTCTCCTTCTCCCTTTGCCGCTGCCAACCCCCGACCCCCACTTGTGCTCTCTTGCTCACTCTCTATCAATAAAATCTTTTTTAAAAAGTAAAACTCAATCATTTTTTTTTTTAAGATTTCATTTATTTATTCACAAGAGACACAGGCAGAGGGAGACACAGGCTCTATGTAGGGAGCCCGATGTGAGACTCGATCCCAGGACCTTGGGACCACGCCCTGAGCCAAAGGCAAATGCTCAACCACTGAGCCACTTAAGGGTCCCAAAATTCAATCTTTTGATGTGCCATTCTAAGAGTTTTGACAAATGCATATAGTCATATGACCACCACCCTATCAAGACACAGAACAGTTTCCATTATTCCTCTGCCCCCTGTTTTTAGTTAAACATTCAACCACTAACCACGGAAAACCATGAATTTGTTCTCCCTGTAGCTTCAGCTTATCCAGAATGACATGTAAATAGAATCACAAAATATGTAACTTTTAAAAGTTGGCTTCTTTTACTCAGCAGAATGTCTGTGACACTCATCCAAGTTGCTGGATTTTATCAAATAGTTTATTCTTTTTATTGCTAAGTTGTATTCCATTGCATGGGTATACCACAGTAATTATCTATCTATTCACTCATTAAAGGACATTTGGGTTGTTTTCACATTTTGACAATTTTTGAATAATACTGCTATAAGCACTTCTGTACAAATTTTTGTGTGAATGTAAGTCTTCAGTTCTCCAGAGTAAATACTCAGGAGTGGGATAGCTGGATCATATGATAAGTGTAAGATTAATTTGATACAACTTCCGAACTATTTTTCAGAGTGGCTGTATCATTTTGCATTCTCACAGCAATGTATGGGGAGAATCCTAGTTGTTCTGCAACTTCATCAAGACTTTGTATTGCCAGTTGTTTGTTTATTTTTAATTTTAGTAATTATATTAAGTGTGTAGTTTATCATGTGATTTTCATGTCTTTATCTAATGACTAATGCCTAATAAGCTTGAGAATCTGTGCACTTATTTGGCATCTATATGTCTCCTTTGACGAAGTGCCTATTGAAATTTTTTGCTTTCTAAAAGCCTGGGTTGTATTCTTATTGTTGATTTTGGAAATTCTTCATATATTCTAAGTGCAGGGTCTTTGCCAAATATATGATTTGCAAATTTTTTCCCTCAACCTATGACTAGTTTTTTCATTGTCATAATAGCAACTTTGACAATGCAAAAAGTCTTTAATTCTGATAGTCTAATTTGTCAATTTTTCTCCTATAAATCTTGTTTTTAGTGTCATATTTAAGACTTTTCCACCTAAGATAAGACCATAAAGATTTTTCCTACACTTTCTCCCAAAGTTTTGCAGATTTATGTTTTCCATTTACTTCTATTACCCATTTTCAGTTAGTTTTATTTAAAATGTGAAGTATAGGTCAAGGTTCCTTTTTGGGTTTTGTACATGGATGTCCAATTGTTCAAGCACAATTTTTTGAGACTATCTTTTCTCCTTTTGTATCTTTTTCAAAAATCAACTAATCATAATTTTGTGAGTCTGTTTCTAAAGTCTCTATTCTATTCCTTTGAACTGTGTCTATATTTTCTTTTTTTTTAAGATTTATTTATTTATTTATTCATGATAGAGAGAGAGAGAGAGAGAGGCAGAGACACAGGCAGAGGGAGAAGCAGGCTCCATGCCGGGAGCCTGACGCAGGACTCGATCCCGGGACTCGAGGATCACGCCCTGGGCCAAAGGTAGGCACCAAACTGCTGAGCCACCCAGGGATCCCCCTATATTTTCATCAATATCTCATTTCCTTGATGACTACAGCTTTCTAGTAAGTCTTGATGTCATAGAATGAGTCCTCCTACTTCTTTCATCTTCAAAATTTTATGGAATATTTACCTTTCCATATAAATCTTAAATTCAGTTTGCCAATACAGACAGACACACCTGCTGGGATTTTTATTGGAATTGCATCAGATATATAGATCAAATTGGGAAGAACTGACATCTTAACTAGATTGAATCATTCAATCCATGAGCATGACCTTCTTTTTATTTATTTCATTTAAGCATATAGATCCTGGTAAATTTTTACCTAAGTATGAATTCATTTATTGAGTTATCATAAATGGTACTAATTTTCAATTTTGGTTTCTAATTGTTTATTGTTATTGTTTTATATAGGAATACAATTGCTTTTTGTATTTTAATCTTATAGCTAGGGACCTTACCAAATTCACTTTTAAGTTCTAGGAGCATTTCTGTGGATTCTTTAAGGTCTTCTACTTAGGCAATAATGTCATCTAGAAGGTTTATTTTCCAATCTGAATACCTTTTATTTCTTTTTCTTGCCTTACTGCTCTGGCTAGGACTTCCATTATGAACATTGAATAGGAGTGGCAGAGCAGACATCCTCACTTTGTTCCTAGACTTAGGGAAAAATACGGTCTTTCATCATTAAGTATGATGTTAATTACAGGTGTTTATAGATGTCCTTAATCATGGAAAGGGAACAAGTTCCCTTTTGTTCCTAGAGTGCTGAGAATTTTATCATGAATAAATGCTGAATTTTATAAATAAACTTTCTACAATCAAAATGATTAACTGGTTTTTCTTCTTTTGTCTGTTAATGTAGTAAATTATGGTGATACATTGAATCTTAAAACAACTTTGCATTACCAAGATAAACCCTATTTGGTTGTGATGTGATACATTTTTATATATTACTGGATTCAGTTTGCTAATATTTTATAGAGAATTTTTGATATCTATGTTCATGAGAGTCTTATAGGTTTCTTACACTGTATTTGTTCTGGCCTCTGGTAATACTTACTTCATAAATTGAATTGAGAATTGTTCTGTCCTCTGCAACTTTTTAGAAGAGATTGCGTAAAATTAGCACAACTTCTTCCAAAAATGTTTGGTAGAATTCACCAGTTAAATAACTTAGGCCTAGAGTTTTCGTTTTGAGAAGGTTTGTAACTACAAATTAAATTTCTTTCATAGAAGTAGAACTATTCAGGTAATTTTTTTCTTCTTAAGCTTTGTAGCATGTAGCTTTTAAGGAACTGGTACATTTTGTGTAAGTTGTCATATTTATGCACAGAGTTGTTCATAGCATTCCTTTATTGTACTTTCAGTGTCTATAAGGTTTGTAGTGATATTCTCTCCTTCATTCCTGATATTAGCAGTATGGTCATCTCTCTTTCTCTTTCCTTTTCTTGGTCAATCTGGCCAGATATTTACTACTTTTTAAAAAATAATAACTAGGAGCACCTGAATGGCTCAGTGGTTGAGCGTCTGCCTTTGGCTCAGGTCATGATCCCAGGGTTCTGGGATCAAGTTCCGCATCGGGCTCCCTGTGGGGAGGGAGCCTCTCTCTGTGTGTCTCTCATGAATAAATAAATAAAATATTTTTAAAATAAAAAAAATAAAAAATAACTAGATTTTAATTTCATTTTGTTTTCAATTTCATTGATTTCTGTTATTATTACAATTTTCTTTTTTTCTGATAGCTTTGAGTTTAGTTGACCTTATTTTAGTTTCTTTCATTTTAAATGAAAATTTGAAAGTAAATGAAAGATTACTTATGTGAGACCTTTCTTTTATTCTAGTGTAAACATTTTAATGCCATAAATTTTCCTCTAACCACTGTTTTAACTGAATTCCACAGACTTTAATATGTTTTATTTTCATTCAACTCAAAGTATTTTATAATTTCTTAAGAAATTTCTTTGGCTTATGAATTATTTAGAAGTATATTTTTAAGTTTTAAATATCTGGAATTTTTTCAGATATCTTTTGGTTACTACAGTTTAATTCTGTTATGAAAAAACATACTTTGTACTAGTTTAATTCTTTTAGGTTTGTTATGATTTGTTTTGTGGCCCAAAATATGGTATATCTTGGTGAATGTTCCATGTGATGATGAAAAGAATGTGTATTCTGCTGTCATTGTGTGGAGAGTTCTATACATGTCAAATAGTGGTTAGTATACTTGCTGGTTTTCTGTCTCCTAGTTCTGTTAATTCCTTAGAGAGGGGTTTCAAGGTCTCTAAGTATAATGGATTTGAATAATTCTCCACTTAATTTTATCGGTTTTTATCCTGTATTTTGAAACTGTTTTTAGATGCACATACACTTAGGACTGTCATATCTTCTTGGTGAATTGATGCTTTTTACAGTATGTACTGTCCCTGGTATTTTTCCTTGTTCTGAAATCTATGTTGGATATTAATAAAGCCACTACCACTTTCTTTTTATTAGTACTTGTATATCTGTTTGCATCACTTTGCTTTTAACCTGTCTATATCATTATATTTAAAGAGAGCTTCTTGCAGACATCCTGTTGTTGGGTTTTGTACTATTTTAACCCTGTCTTTAATTAACGTATTTGGAGGATTTACATTTAATGAAATCGTCGATTTATTTAGATTCAGTTTTATCATTTATTTATTTGTTTTTTAATATTTTATTTATTTATTCATGGGAGACACACAGAGAAAGAGAGAGAGAAGGAGACAGAGAGATAGAGAGAGAGAGAGAGAGAGAGAGAGAGGGAGGCAGAGACACAGGCAGAGGGAGAAGCAGGCGCCATGCAGGGAGCTCGACAAGGGACTCGATCCTGGAACCCAGGATCACGCTCTGGGCCGAAGGCAGGCGCTAAACCGCTGAGCCACCCAGGGATCTCCTCATTTATTTGTTTTATGTTTGTCCCCTCTGTGTTGTTTTTCTTTTCTCCCCTTTTCTGCCTTTTGTTGGATTTTAAAACTATATTTTTAGTATTTTATTTATTTACATGAATATTTTAGAGTTTGTTCTTGGGGTTACAATTGCATACTTAACTTTTCAATTTATTTAAAATTCACATTTTACCACTTAAAGTGAAATGCAGAAATCTTACAATCATATAGGTCCATTTATCCTTCCCCTTTATGTTGCAATTTTCATATCTACTATGTCTACTTACACTAGAAAATCTCATTAGACAATAGTATAGCTTTTGCCCTTGATAGTCATCAGTATCTTAAAGATTTTAAGAGGGAAAAATATTCTGTTTATCCAGATATGTATCATGTGTATTGCTCTTTCTGTCATAGTTTTCTGCATCTCAGTGACCATTGATTTGGGCTCAAGCCCAAAACTTTGGTGTCAACTTTTATTTTTTCCTCGCCCTCATACTCCATATGCAGGTCATCAGTAAGCTAGCTCTACCTGCAAAATATATCTGGTATGTGTCCTTAAATCTCTCCTGTCTGAAACAAGTATTCTGTAACTCTAACAACTCACTTTAAAATGCTTCCTTAATGAACACAAAAATTTTACCTCCCGGCGTTTTAATAAAAAGCAAACTTCTTTTTAAAAAACAAAATCCTTTGTTTAAAGTTATGTAGAGAAGAAAAACGTTATTTTCAAAGTCTTTTGACTAGTCAAGTTTAATGTAATGAAAAAAAGTTCTAAACCATATCCAGCACTGGAGTCATCATAATTCCATTTTATAGTCAATTGGATAAATTTTCTTTCATTCTGCCTCTCAGAATTTTGTCCTTTTGAAGCAGGCAAACAATTCAGCCTTGGCAATATTGTCTCTCGTTTAACAATCTATTTCAGTCTTATCCTTGGCAGTTAACAATGACCTCGCACTGCTGACACATTTTCAGTGTATGCATGGCTGTGTACGAAATGTTGTTATTTTCCTATGCAGCTCTCCCCTTTGATCATCAACCTTGTCTTGTCTCCTACTCTCCTCTGCAACTCTAATTGTTTTTACTCCTTTGAAACCTTCTGAGGAAAGGAGATCCTAAAAGAATACTCTCCCTTTCCAAGGCTACCAGCTTCAAAATTTTCCAGTTTCTTTCTCCCTGAATATTTTTGGTTTTGTTAAAACATATTATTCCTTTCCATCTAGCCTAGGCAAGACCTATCTCCACCCAGTGTTCTTCCATCAGTAACATCTCAACACCTTCAGATGGCACTGTGGAAGAGTATGAGGTTTTAAATCAGAACACTTGATATAAGTCATAATCCTAACACTTCCTGGCTAGAGACCTTGGGCAAATCACTGAGAAACTTTGGGACTGAGTCTCTTCATCTGTAAAATGGGGGTAATCATTATATCTAACTTTGAGGGCTGTTTTAAGGATTAAATAAATGTATATGAATATTCCTGAGAGAAGTGTAATGCAGTGATAATGATTTTTCTTCAGTTTAATAAGCATCTGTTAGTAACTGACAGGACTAGCAAACTCAAAAGGACTATAAGTAATATAAACACATGCAGCAGGCAGGATTCCAAACATTAGGGAGCAGAAGGGTATGTGTCTAAAGAATTGGAGATCACAAGCCTGTCTGAGGAAGATAACCACTGCTTAGCTCCTCCCAATGACTTACCAGGTAGGGGATGCCTAACCACCCCAGTTCAATCTGGAGCAACTCTGAAAGGCCATTTTAGCTCCAGAGATCTTTATGGTGTCAAATGAGACACTGGGTTTGCAGCAAGGCTTGACTTCTCCCTTGGCCCACTCCTGTTTCCTTCTCCTTTCCACAAGGGTGCTCCTGATGAATAAACATCTTGTACACTAAATGCCATCTCAGAATCTGCTTCCTGGGGAATCCAACCTGCAACACCATTCTTGAACTCATGGAACAATCTGTGTGCTAAGCTAGGTAGACAGATTATTTCAATACTATGTGATAAGAGCTAGAATATATACACAAACAAAAGCTATGGGAAGAAAGGAGGGAGTATCTAGATCAACCAAGGGGACTCAAGTCTTCTCATTTATATATATATATATATAAATATATATATTTTTTTATTGAAGTTCAATTTGCCAACATATAGCATAACACCCAGTGCTCATCCCATCAAGTGCCCCCCTCAGTGCCCGTCACCCAGTCACCCCCACCCCCCGCCCACCTCCCTTTCCACCACCCCTTTTTTCGTTTCCCAGAGTTAGAAGTCTCTCATGTTCTGTCTCCCTCTCAGAGCAGGCAATCTTCAATTCAAGTCTCTTTTGAAAGCTAATGAGACTTATCTATAGCCAGATAAAGAAGGGGAACCAGGTATTCTAAGTAGAAAAAGAAACACTAAAACAATAGACAGATATCCAAGGAATAGAGACCCTACATATGCATAGAAAACCAATAGCAGCTCTGTAATAATAAAACTTAAAAGACCTAATAGAACTTAAGAGAACTAGTAAAATTTAAAATATAAATTGGGGATTGACATGAGATAGTGGGAGAGAAAAGTTACAATTTAAGAGCTTGGCCTTAATCCAGTGAATATGGAGATGCATTTTTCCCTCCTAACTGAACACTTGTCCTCTCTTTACTCCAATAGGCTTTAAAGTTGGTCCTTCATGGAGCCTATTTTCATTCAATAGGCATGATTTGAGAAGCCTTATTATGATTCAAAATCTAGATATGAACATCTAACTCAATATCTCCACTTAAATGGTCTACAAGAACCACAAATTCAGTGTATCCAAAACTGAGTTCATTACCTGACCTTCTTATACCTCATCTTTCTGAATTCTCTACCTTGGTGAGTATTAGTACTGCCCATCCAGTTGCCCAAGCCACAATCCCATGTAACAGTCTTGATTCCTTTTTCTTTTTCACTCATCAAGTTTAATCCTTCAATGTATCCTATAAATAATCCTATTTTAATATATTTTGGACCATTATATATTTACTGCTACTTCCTGACTTCAGTGAAAGCTTTTGACAACTGATTAATCTGCCTCCAGTCTTGCTCCTATCAAATCCATTTGTCAAACAACTACAAGAGGAATCCTTCCAAAACACAAATCTGATAATTAATGCCAAGCCTCAGCTTAAAGTCCTCCAGGGGTCCTCATAATCTTTGAGATGAAGTTTAAAATCCTTAAAAAAACTCTTCATCATCTGACCATGGATTTCATGCTTTCTGCTTTATGCACACTATATTACTTTAAATATTGCCAGTTCTCTATGCTCTCCCTTGGTTTCAGAACATGTACCAGGTTGCACACACAGCCCAAAATATCTTTCTCTGCCTGTCTTTTTTCCTCTCCTTCCTTTACCTGATTAATACTTATTAGTGCTGCAGGGCTAACCTTAAATGTTAATTTCTCCAGGGAGTTTTCTGTGCCACCCTCACCCTTGTTATAAGTGACTTGTTTATAATTCTATCAATCTATCCTTACTTCTCTCTACCATGAGATTACAATTAAAAGCAGAAAACATGTCTTAGTTCTTTCTGAATTTCCAACACTTAGCATAATATTTGGCACATAATAATTTCAATAAATATTTTCTAAATAAATGAATAAATGAAACAGAATTTGATTTCTGATGGTAATGCAAGTTATAGTTTTAAAAGAGAACCTATTGAAAAAGACAAGAAATTCAGAGTGCCTGGGTGGTTCAGTCGATTAAGCGTCTGCCTTCTAGGCAGGTCATGATCCCAGGATTATGTGGGGAACCTCCAGGGCGGAACCTGCTTTTCCTTCTCCGACTCCCCCTGTTTGTGCTTTCTCTCTCTCTGTGTCAAATAAATAAATAAAATCTTAAAAAAAAAAAGAAATAAAAAGTGCTGGCAAGGAGGAGGATATAAAGGAACCCTTACACATTGCTGGTGGGAATGTAATTTGGTGCAGCCAAATTGGAGGTTCCTTAAGAAACTGAAAGCAGAACAACCCTATCATCTGGAGATTTCTCTACTGGGCATTTACTCAGAGAAAACAAAAACACTAACTCAAAAAGATATATATACTCCTATATGTACTACAACATTATTCACAATAGCCAAGATATGGAAGCAACTCAAGTGTCCATCAATAGGGAATGGATAAAGACTTCAGACACATGAATAATAGTCATAAAGGATAAAGAAGATGTGGTATTCACACACAAGAATATCACTCAGCCATAAAAAAGAATGAAATCTCACCATTTGCAAAACACATAAACTGAAGTATTATGCTAAGTGAAAGAAGTCAGACAGAGAAAGACAAATACCATATGATTTCACTTATATGTAGAATCTAAAAAATAAGGCAAATGAATAAGCAAACAGAAACAGAGCAATAGATATAGAGAACAAACTAATGGTTGTTAGAGGAGAGTGGACAAATTGGGTGAAGGAGAGTGAGAAATACAGGCTTCTAGCCTTGGAATGAATAAATCACAGAGATAAAAGGCACAGTTATAGGGAATAGAGTCATTGGCATTATAATAGTGTTGTATGGTGACAGATAGCCTTCCTTGTGGTGGGCACAGCATAATGTACAAATTTGTTGAAACACAATGTAGTACACCTGAACCTAATGCAACACTGTGTGTTAACTATACTTCAATTTTTTAAAAAATGGGAGAGGAGCCTGATTGAACTCAGTGGATTGAGCATCCAATTGTAGGTTTTGGCTCAGGTCATGATCTTGGGATCATGGTATTGAGCCCCTGTCAGGCCCTGTGCTCAGTGGAGAGTCTTCTTGAAGATTCTGTCTCTCCCTCTGCCCCTCCTCACTCTTTCTCTCTAAAACAAATAAATCTTAAAAAAAAAAAAAAAAAGAGGATAGAGAATTTACTGGAGGCCAAACACAGATTATAAAATGTAGTAATGATCTAAGCCAGAGAAGTAGGAGTAGAAATAGAAGAAACAGGAGCTAGATAGAAAGCTAAATAGAAAAATGTCTTAAAGGTAAAATCAGCAGAATTAGTGATGGGATGATGGAAGTGAGGGAAGGACTATGGTATAACATGGTCCCTGGATTTCTGACTTGAACACCAAGATAATGATATCTAACTCTGACAGAATATAAGAAAAGAAGCAGGTGGAATAAAGGGCATAAAGATGTAAAGTATGATGGTTTATTCATTCAGGGCATGTTAAGGGTGAGGTGCCTCTGGGATATTCATGTGGAGTTATCTGGACATCAGCATATAAAGAAGTAGATACCATAAATGGGATGGCCCATGGGAATAGTGACAATGAGAAGTAAGTCAGGAACAGTGATCTGGGAGCATCAACTTTGCTATAGATTGTGCTCGACTCTCCATCTTGCCCCAAGACACTGACCTATGTGGACATCAATATTTTCCTTGTCCTCTGGTTTTGTTTGGGTTTAGTTAATGTGGGGGAGCAGCAAGAGACAAAAGGAGAGAGGAGAGTGAAGTGTGGATATTTATTCTCCAGCTTTCTTCCTTCTTCATCTATCCACCAAATGCCATAGCAACTTTCAACCTTCTTCATACAGCTTACCTTTCCAGGTTCCAGGAAGTGACCCTTACACCTTAGGTCTCGGTATGTTAATGAAGAGCCACACACACTTTGTAAATAGCCCCCTCATTAAACTCTCCTCAATTACCCAGCTTGACTAGGTTATCTGTATCCTGAAGAGAGCCTGAGTGATATAGAGAGGATTCTAGAAAAGGAAAGATAGGCAAACTAATTGGAGAAACTAACTCTATTCAAGTGATTTAACATTTACCTTTCCTTTCCTAAAAGGTCTTCTCTGATAACTAAAGGAATTACTTCTATAGTAGAAGTTTCAAGGGAATCCCTGGGTAGCTCATCGGTTTAGCTCCTGCCTTTGGCTCAGGGCATGATCCTGGAGACCTGGGATTGAATCCCATGTTGGCTCCCTGTATGGAGCCTGCTTATCACTTTGCCTGTGTCTCTGCCTCTCTCTCTCTCTCTGTGTCTCTCATGAATAAACAAATAAAATCTTAAAAAAAAAAAAAGAAAGAAATTTCAAGCACCTAGGACAAATAAGTGGTCGTTAGCTAAAATGACTGTAATGGGAAATTAACTTGGGAATCCCCAAGACTAAATTTTAATGTGGCACCTTCCAAAGGGCTAAATAACTGTACAGATGAGTTACTTGTAGGTATCTATGGTGACATGGTCTCATGATGAACTTCATAAGACATAATAATGGCAAGGGGTACTAATAACCGAGTATAAAATAGTGGTGGATCTAAAAGGATTACTCTTGCCAACTCAATGATATCCATCCCACTTGGGTCCACTAGCCAGGCATCAAAATAGAGCAAAAGAAATGCTGAGATGTTAGGGAAAACTGAGCATCTTACTGTACTGGACCACAAGTTAGTAACATTTATGCGTTTGTGGTATTAAAGACAGGATTTTGATACATGTATGACCTCAACATTATTTTTATTTATTATTATTAATAAATAATAACACACTAAAGCTAGACAATGGCCTTTCTTTAGACTCTTCAAATGTAGAATGATAGGCCTCTGCAAACTCTGCCCCAGTTCTGTGATATCTTCTTCCACATCTGAATACTCTTCGTCTTTACTGCTCCACAGTTTACGACTCACTTTCTAAACGAACCCTGTAAACAAATTCCACTTGACTCAAGGCAGCTACTATCATGGCTACAACCCCTAAGGACTCTTATATTGCCAGCTTGTTTACTGAAAGTGGCTAGATTGCAAATTTAATTTTTTTTCTATGATTTATCTAATGCTGCCAAAATGCAAGGAAAAAATAATGGAGGCCACTCAAGAACAATTAAAAAGTCAACATGTTTAGAAAGAGACCTATTAGTGATACAAATATGAAATACTTCTGATGTTGATATTGAGGTCATTAGAACCTAGAGTTAATCAGGCCATCAGAACTTTGCACTGACTTACATTTAGGTTAAGAAAGCAGGCCCAGGGCTGCAGGTCGTTTGCCCTGCTTTATCTCAAGTCAACATCTAAATCAAGTCAAAAAAAATTCCAAACTTCCAAGTGACTCTAGAGTCCAACTCTTCTGACTTGCTTCTCATTTCACTAATTTCTTATATGATGTACCTGGCAAAGTCACTCATTCAACAGACACAAGTTGAGCACCTATCCCTGCCAATCATTATTTAACCCCAAAGATGAAAAGTACTTTGGTTTCAACTTCCATACCAAGCCTGTCCTTGAACGCTGGCTTCATGACATAAATCCTTACCATTGATTTGTCTTGAACCAAAACCTGCCCTCATGGGGTTCCAGAAGAGAAAACTCTGTTCTGTTTTCAAATATTTTTCAGAAGTGATTATACTGCTCTGCCATCCATTCCAACCCAAGTCTTTTTGAGGCAAAATATGCCATGTTTGTTCCATCACTCCTTATATGACTTGGTGTCCAAACCATTCATGACCCTGGCCATACTCCTCTTTGCAAATTCAAGTCTTTTTTGAATGCCTCAACATCTTTTCTTTTCTTTTCTTTTCTTTCTTTTCTTTCTTTTTCTTTCTTTTCTTTCTTTTTCTTTTTCTTTCTTTTTTCTTTTCTTTTCTTTTTTTTACAATGCCTCAACTTTTTGAAAACACTTCTGTGATTCTGTTATGTGTGAATGGGTTTTGGCATCGGAACTGAATTTGTATTGACAGATAATTTTGTAATCTTGGGAAAGTTATTCACATCTCTAAACTGTAAATTCATCTGTAAGACAGATATAATCATTATTTTCAGATGAATTTGGAGGGTGAAAATAGATGACATATGTAAAGCCCTTAGCACAGTATCCAATACATAGCAGATGCTTAAAAATCGTTAATTGATGCCATTAATAGTACCTCTACTTTCACACACATATACTGTTATCTCTTTTTTTTTTACTGACCAAATCTAGTACCACCCATCCTATATTTAACTGCTTTTTTCCCTGAAATTTAAGATTTCACAGTATTCACAGTTCATGCGTTTTCCTACTATCTTCCCAGTTTATTAAGATATTCTCTAACTTTTTAATCCTGTTGTGTCACCTGCAGATTTGACAAGCCTGAGCTTTAAGTCCTCATCCAAGTCACTGATAATGCTATGACTAAGAAGGACCAAGGACAAAAAGCCCTGTGACACATCAGGAGGCCTTCATTCAGGTTTATATCTATTTCCACTTTTCATCAGTTGTTTAATGAATTGTGGAGAGAGCTTACTGCATTGACATCTTACACACATTCCTTCATCTTTCCAAAAAACGTCTTAAGGAAAAAATCAGGCTGACAAATTTGTTCCTGACATTTTCCAAATCTATCTGCCCAGTAACTCTACCAAATAAGAAAATATTTGCTCTGATTCAGTGAATTTATACTAGCTCTTGCTGCTCATTTTCTTCCTTAATTGCCTATACATCATCTCCCTAATAATCCGTAGTATTTCTTTGCCTCCTCCTTCTTCATGGTAAGCAAAATAATGCCCCTTTCCCCAAATATGCCCATGTCCTAATCCTGGACCTGTGACTTTGCTACTTTATATGGCAAAGGGACATTCTAGATGTGAGGAAGGTTCAGGATCTTAGACAAACCAGGAGAGACTCCTCAATCTGGGAAACAAAGGGTTGCAGAGGGGAGGAAGGTGGGAGGATGGGATAACTGGGTGACGGGCAATGAGGAAGGTACTTGATGGGATGAGCACCTGGTGTTATACTATATGTTGGCAAACTGAATTTAAATAAAATATTTAAAAAATAAACACAAAAACAAACCAACAAACAATAAAGGGTTCAGGATCTTGAGATAAGGCTATAATCCTAAATTAACTAGGTGAGACCAATCTAATTACATGGGTCCTTAAAAGCAAAGACCCTCTTTTCTGGCTGTGCCCAGAGGGAAGTCAAGTTCTCTAGTGACAACAGAAAAAGTTCAGAGAGGCTTAATGTTGCTGGCTTTGAATACAGAGGAAGGAGGCCACAAACCAGAAAACACGAGTGGCCTCTAGATGCTAAAAAAAAAAAAAGGAAATACATACTCCTTTAGAGTCTCCAGAAAGGAATATAGTTCTGCCGATACCTCGATTTTAGCCAAGTGAGACTTGTGTTGGACTTCTGACCTTGAGAACTGTAAGATAATATACTTGGGTTGTTTTTAGCCACTAAGTGTGTGGTAACTTGTTATAGCTGCTATAGGAAACTACTATTTCCTTCTCCTCTTCCATTTTAAATACATACTTTCAGTTGACATGCATTTTTCTTCAAATTCATTTAGGCGGGCAGCCCCAGTGGCCCAGTGGTTTAGCGCCGCCTTCAGCCCAGGGTGTGATCCTGGAAACCCGGGACTGAGTCCCACGTCGGGCTCCCTTCATGGAGTCTGCTTCTCTCTCTCTCTCTCTCTCTCTCTCTCTCTGTCACGAATAAATAAAATCTCTTTTAAAAAATTCACTTTAGGCCAGTTGGGGTTCGAAATGGCCAAGGCACAGGAAACAAGTATAAGACAAGTCCAGCGAATTGCAGGAAATCATCAGTTAATCTCTTAATAATTTATCCTGGGCAGCCCAGGTGGCTCAGCGGTTTAGTGCCACCTTCAGCCCAGGGTGTGATTTGGAGATCCAGGATCGAATCCCACGTCAGACTCCCTGCATGGAGCCTGCTTCTCCCTCTGCCTGTGTCTCTGCCTCTCTCTCTCTGTGTCTCTCATGAATAGATAAATAAAATCTTAAAAAAAAAAAATTTACCCTTATCTCTTCATTGCAGTTTGCAGTGAAATGTCTCCATAGCAAAACTTGGTTAGAATATAATCATGTTGGCCATGTAATTATGTTTCTTTAAAAACAAACATCTTAAATGTCTTTTGATCTTTACTCCTTTGCACCTCTAATATGATTCAATTAAAATCAGTTTTATTGAATGTATTTTATTCTTATAACACATGTGATGTTATTGTGGATGCTACAATTGTGAGCCAGAGTCCAACGAAAGCCTCTGAGTTTTGTGACTTTCAATAGTCATTTCCATTTCTCTGGACCTCAATTTTCAATACCTAGAAAAATAAGGACACTAGACAGGATAATCTCTAAGGTCTCTTTTTTTCCTCTAAATTGCTGTGTTCCATCAGAGTACAGTTCCAAAAAATAAAAATAAAAATAAAAAAGAAGCCCCTGTTCCTTTGCTGAAGGATCAACTCATTGAAGTATAGCACTTCAATACTTTGTTCATGCCAGTCCTTCTACATGAAATGGGCTCTTCTTCTCCTTTATTTTCTCTTACCACTTATATCTCCAGCTAGGAAAATCCTACCCTGCTTTCAAGTTCCAAATCAAATGCCACTTCTCATGAAAACTTCCTTGATCTCCTCTGAAACGCTACAGCACTCATTGCCTGTAGCCTGATCACAAATGGAGTTATTCTATTCTATTCTGTTGCAAAATCTTGCCCCTCCAACTGGACTGCAGCTTTTCAAGGATGAGGATTGTGTTCCTTGTTGTTTGCCAACAGCAGGTACTGAGTAAATATCCTGCCTTCCCTCCTATCAATGGAAGTGGTACCCTACTCAGTATCAGCCACCACATCCTGTCTTCTGATTCTACATCCCCCGCCTCTCACAGACTTGGCAACATCATCTACTTCAACTCCAGTTTCTCTTCCAGCCTCAGCTCATAAGCTCAACAACCTCCAATTTAAAGAAAATTCCTCTTGAGGTCCCATGTCCAACACTAGCCATATCCTTGGATCTCCCACTGCCAAATTTCATAAAAGAGTTGAGCTATTTACCCTTACTGCCTCAACTTCTCCATCTCTCATGCTTCTGTCCACTCCAGTCTGGTTTCCACTCCATCAATCCAATGAAATGTACTTCCCCATAGGTGACCAACATCCTCCAAGTCACTACAGTTGATGGACAGTTACTATATTTATCTCCTAGGCAGCAGCTTATACACCTGATGGGTATATAAGTGACCTCTGACCTCCTTTTTGGAACACTGTCTTCCATTGCTTTCCATGATACTATACTTCTTCATCCTGCCTAGATGCTCCTTTAGTCTCCATTGCCAATGCACCCTCTATTATTCACCTCTTCCAATGCACCCTCTATTATTCACCTCTTAAATACTTAACTTTCTCAGCCTTACATCCTGGACCCTCTTATGAATTTGGTCTACAAGATCTCCTTAGATTCTTTCCATTCCCAAAGCTTCACCTGTCCTGTGAAAGAGTGAATTAGACAAGTAAGGCCTTTGCTCTCCAGAAGTTTATATCCTAATGTAAAAAAAAAAAAAAAAAAACAGACAAGAGGCAAACAAACAAATAAATCACAAGATTTATTTGTGATAAAGGATTTTTGCATGCAGATACCATACAACAATAAAATTAAAACAAAGTTGCAGATCAACAAATGCAAAACTCATAAAATTCATATGAATGATTTTATTATTTTTTTAAAGATTTTTATTTATTTATTTAACAGAAAGAGAGAGCATAAGCAGGGAGAGCAACTAGCAGAGGAAGAAGGAGAAGTAGGCTCCCCACTGAGCAGAGAACCAGACATTGGGCTCAATCCCAGGATCCCAGGATTATGACCTCAGCTGAAGGCAGAATCTTAACTGACTGAGCCACCCAGGCGCCCCCATATGAATGATTTTAATTTAATGGGACAGGGACAGATGTCCACTCCACCCCACAAACTGAATATGGCCAGTGTGCAGGCTCTTCTGAGTCCAGTGTGCTGACTACATACCGTACAATGACTCAATACTTCTACTTCTTGTCTCTATTTAAGTTACATAAAACCTTCCTTTATACATCTTGTGATAAAGTCATTTGGCCTTCACTTAGTGAGAACCTTCACATTTTAACTACCTGTGTGTTCTTTTTTTTTTTTTTTTTCCCACAAATCATGTGTCTCTGACAATTAAAGTAGCACTCCTTGGCACCACAAAATCCTAAACACAGACAAAAATGCAGGCCCTGAAAGCATGCAGCAGCTCTCTGTTCAGCTGCTCATCCAAAGGAACCAAAATATGTTGATTATCATCAAAATGGAAACACAAAATTAAATTCTCACAGAGAAATAGACACCGCTGAAGAATACAACTGCAGACTTTCAAGGATCTTAAGACCTTAATTTGAGAAATATGAATAAAGTGAGAAAGGTCATTAACTTGAAATCAAAACCTGTTGATACACAACCCAGCCCTGACATTGGTAGCAAGTGGGCCTAGGGTATTTACCTTATAGACTTGTTAGAAAGATTAAATAAAACCATAGTAATCAAATTATTTGTGGAATCATCTTTGTCGTCTGTGAGAAGATGCCTTAGCCAGGTTTCTCAGAAAATGGAGGATGAAAGTAAGCAATATGCTAATCCTTAAGGGGGTGTCCCATCCTAGGAAAGCTAGAATTAAAAAAAGCAGAAAGGTCCATTGTTCAGTAACCATCAGGGATGGGAATATTGCAATTTTTCTTTGCCCCTGTCAACGTTCAGTTTATTAATACAATTAGAAAAACACTAGCCTACAATTTTTAAGGGTTTTACTCAAATTACAGTTAGTTAACATACAATGTAATATTAGTTTCAGGTGTACAATACAGTGATTCAACACTTCTATACAGAACCTGG
Organism: Vulpes vulpes; assembly: GCF_048418805.1. Classification (NCBI taxonomy): domain Eukaryota; kingdom Metazoa; phylum Chordata; class Mammalia; order Carnivora; family Canidae; genus Vulpes; species Vulpes vulpes. Next base: position 44,168,520 of record NC_132780.1, on the reverse strand, counting down.
TGCTCATCATGACAAGTATACTCCTTCATCCTCATCACCTACTTTACCCATCCCCTCACCCAACTCCCCTCTGGTAACCACCAGTTAGTTTATTCTCTATACTTAAGAGTCTGCTATTTGGTTTGCCTCTTTCTCCTTCTCTTTTTTATACCCCCTTTGCTCATTTGTTTTGTTTCTAAAATTCCACATACGAATGAAATCATATGGTATTTGTCTTTCTCTGGCTTATTGCATTTAGCAAGATACTCTCTAGCTTGTTGCAAATGGCAATAGTTCATTCTTTTTTATGGCTAAGTAATATTCCATTGTGTATCTATACCGCATTTTCCATATCCATTCACCAGTCGATAGACATTTGGGCTGTTTCCATAATTTCACTATCCCACAATTTTGCATTTAAATCGTATACTCAATTATGATGTTTTTTTTAAAGATTTTTTATTTTTAAGAATCTTTAAATCCAATATGGAGTTTGAACTCACAACCCCAAGATCGAGAATTGCATGCTCTACTGTCTCAGACTCTTGGACTCCTCAATTACACTGTTTTTAAAATAAAACCAAACCTCTATCTCTCCCCTCAAATTCTTCCTATAAAGAGAAAATGCCTTCACTTCTAAAGACCATTTTTGGGGTTTGTTTTATTTTTTTTTTTGGGGGGGGGTTTGTTTTAATATGGTTTGCCATATGAACATGGAAGTAGATTTGCTGAACCTAGCTGCCTTATTTGAAATGCAAAACTTTAGAAACACAAACACGCAAACATGATTGCAAACATGTAAAGCAAAGCATTTTATCTGAATGACCCTAATCAAGGCAATGCCCTGTTGAATTAAATAAATACAACAGATCTGGGAACAGGCTAAGAAGAAATAAAACATCTAAAGCGGCTAATTGCCCTTGGCTCACTGAGAATATTAATCTTATTTAACCTGTAAAAGATAACCACAGGGAAAAATATCAAAAGGCCTATGTGTCTCATAATTTTTTTCCAGCCAACCATTTTGCAATTTTCACTTCTCACTTCCAGGCTCTGTGCCTATTTTTAGACATTCAATAACAGTATAAGCCAGTGCATGTTAGGCATGAATTAATGAACAGTAATATCTAGGTTTGTGTCAGGGAGTCAGGTAAGATGGATGGTGGAGAGAAGGAGTGTTTCATGATCTTACATAAGATAACACCATGGTGTTTAGTAAAGGAACGATCTCCCTATGTGCTCTTCAGACAACAGTCAGAAGGAGGTTCATCCTGCCAGGTTAGTGGTGAGGGGGCGGTGTACAGCTTCGAACATTCCACCCACCATGAACAACTGGAGAGAGAGCCACCCAAGAGAGTGCCTACAGAATTCACTCAGGTCAGGAGGCCACAGTGAACACAGCCATTCCAGTAGATTAGCAGAGGCAATAAGCAGAGGTAAGAACTCCAAGATAAAAAGTGGACACCTTAGCTTAGACCAAACCAATAAGACAAAAACAATGGAAAGCATGCAGAAGAGAATCCAGTCCAAACAAGCACAGAAAATTCCCTTAGCTACACAATTTTGCAGTGGTCACTGCTCTCAGAAGGAGGTGAATATATAAGAACTCACTACAGTGTTCTTCCACAATGATATGTATAAATAGGAGTATAGACTTCTATGTATTTCATTTTTTCTAGAATGTGGATTCAGCTATTCTTAATATATTTTGTCTCCTTTGTAGTCCTAAGTTAAAATGAATGAATGAATGAATGAATCACATAGTTCTTGCCATATATACATTTTATATTGATTTCTGACTTTTATCAAAAGTCTGGCTGCCAAATGGCCAAAACCAGAAAGAACCATTTCTCAGGTCTATGTGAAAGTACGTTACCTATATTTATAGTGCGTATCTGCTATTTTGTTTGACTAGAACCCCTTCTTCTTTCCAAGAAAACTCCCTTCTTAGAACGGCTCCATTCCACATCACGTATGTGTTTCAAAGGGATTCAGCTAGCGTATTTTTAGATGGCCACAGGCCATTGGCACAATTGATTTAACCAGGCTTGGGCCCCTGCCTAAGGCCAAGATAATCAGGGCCTTCCACAAGGCTTTTCTGTCTGGAATTCAGAAATAAAGTCAGTCCTTCTTTGGCATTTTAATCACAGTATGTGAAAGTCAGTAACTACAATGAGAAAATGACCTGAACAACCAGAAAGAGCCCAGATGAAGGCAGAGAAAATGAATACTAATAGTTTGCTTCCTGTGTCCAGTTTTATTTTACTTTGTGTTAAATTTCTGGCTGTTTCCTTGTCTTTCCCATAGAGTAACCTCTAACCCCATCTTTGGTTACTTAAAATATCCTAATACTCTCCTAATAAATTCCTCCCTTTTCCTAAATAAATTCAATTTGGATTTTGGTTGTCAGTAACCAAGGGGATCTTGAATAATATAACAATATATTGTCTTACTTTTGGAAGGATGAATATGAAACTGTGTAAAAACTAAAGGACTAGGTGGTGATTTCCAGTTACAACTTTGTTTTAGCCAACCTTGATAGACGGCCTACCACAAGTTTAATCTCAAGGGTTAGGCAGATACATCAAGGTGAAAGGAAAATTTCCACATTGTCAGGCCAAGACTAACGAAAAGGCAATCACTGTAGGAGACAATAGGAAACAATAAGGATTTTCAAAGAGGTCTTCTCCCTTTTGTTCTTTTTATTATATTATTATTATTATTATTATTATTATTATTATTATTATTATATTTTTAAAAGTCTTTTGCTCCACAGGTAGTGCAGCTGGGAAGCCATGGGTGGTCTACTCCTCACCCCACCAGGATGGCCCAAGATGACACGCCTCATGATCAGTGCCCCTAACTAAGCAGAGTCCAAGGCTGGGACAAATCAAAGGAGAGATTTTTACAAAACAGGTTTATTTTGCTTGCTGTGCAGGGGTAGCCTAGGATGGTCTAGCTGTAAGCTGGGATGTCTGAAATTAGTGTGGCAGGAAAGGAACAGCATGGAAGATGCTTAGCTCCTTCCTGTCTGCCATCACCAAACCCACATTCCCAGGAGAGCAGAGACATCAATGCCCCTCTGGTTCACAACAGCTTTTGATTCTCCCCTCAGGGGATGGATTTGGGAAGCAAAAAGTTTTTTGTTTGGGTTGGTTTTTTTGAAGGAAATCTTAAGACAATAGAGCACCACTACCAAACATCTCCCCCATGTCCATGATTAAGAGGTAAAAAGGAGACAGTACCACCCCAGGTAAGCATTGAGAAATAAAGACTTGATCAGCCTAGCAATCCCAGGCCCCCAAGTGGCTCCTAAGGACATAGAGACAATCCCATAGTGAATGAGTCTGTGGGACTAATCCTGCCAAGCAGGAAAGGCACTGCTCTACCACCTGTTGCTGCCCATGTGGCAAACTATTATTATTTTTTTAAATTCTGAAATCTTCACCACCCAAATCTCCTACACAACAGAGAAGGAAATGTAAAAGCATGGCAATTAAGTGACTGTCCTCCTTCTTTCTGTTTTCACATAGGCATTATTAGTATCCATCTGAAGGCATACCTGCTGTTAGCCAAATGAAGTCTATAGTGTTAAATTTCTAGCTACTATGTGTATGTGTGGTAACAAATATATATTAAGAACTGTGGAAAGAAAAGCCCAGGAAAGAACCCCTTCCCAAGTGTACTTGTTCTTCAGTACCTTGGCAGAAAAACGCATACCCATGCAGAGACAATCTTCATTCAAAATCACACGAGTTAGACAAATTTTACAATGTGTCATTGTATTAGTAGGGGGGTGCCTGTCTGGCTCAGTTAGTAGAGCGTGTGACTCTTGATCTCGGGAGTTGTGGGTTTGAGCCCTATATTAAGTGTAGAGATTTCTTAAAAACAAAATCTTTAAAAGAAAACAACTTTTGCTGAGTATGAAAATGAGTGAAAATGTTTTATTACTTAAGTTGTATTCATATCTATTGTTTATTACTTTTTACTGTTTTTAAACTCTGAATCACAGATTTCATGATATTTGGGCAAGGTCCTATTGGTTGTTTTGCAATTGGGCTTCCATCTATGTTAATGGTGATTTTTAAAATCCCAAATTTAGAGTCAGATGTATGCTATTCCTTTTAAAGCAGTTTCCTGAGGAGACAACAGTAAGGCTAAAATTGCTTGAAGTCTTTCTGGACCCTCCTTACATACTGCCTAAAGAAAGAACATGTGCCTTATAGTGAACCAGATCTGGGTTTGAATTCTCTGTTTACCACTCATTTGCTGTCTAATCTGGTAATCAACTTCTCTGCCTGTGCTTTCATCTCTAAAACAGGGTTACTAATTCCTACCTTTCAGGGTAGTTGAGAGATTTAAAGAAGACAGTTGATGCGAAGCACTGCAATAACTTTGGAAACATATTAAGGCTAAATAAATAGTTATTCTAAAGTTTGCCTTTTAAATATCCCCAGTGGTTACAACCCATGTTCTCTACATTTTTGAAATGGCCTACATCTACACAAAGCCCCACCCCATGGCAAAGGTGATCCAGCTGGGGCAACACAAGTTTTGATCAGACACAAAGCCAGCCTCATATGTAATGAGGCTGCTTTGGTAATATTACTTGAAAATTGGTTCTGAAGAAATTGCCAAAGAGAATTTCCAAAAGTGGCTGCATGGCCTTCTGTGATGATTGTAGTCTTCTACTTCAAGTCTACACAACATCATCAGCTACTGCCCTTCTATCCTACCTATAGCCTCAGATCCACAGTCGGTCCCAACCAAGGTTGCTTGGCTCACCAGACATCAGAGGCTGAACCTTCAGTCATCTTCTCAAACCTGGTTTCTAGAGTCACATTTCCAAGGGCTGGACTCCTGAATCACTCTGCTGACAACCAGATCCAGAGTCCAAGAATGATCAAAATCACCTGCTTAAGAAGCTGCTCTCAACTTCAGCTTCCAATACTGCCCTCAGTTCATTCAACCAGATGTTCCCAACTCCTAGTCCTGACAGGTTACCTTGTTGAGCCCTCTTTACTGTCCCAGATCACCCTTGGCATGCCAATTCTCCTACTATTTAAAATAGGTCCTGCTACACAGGGGGAGAATCCTTGCATGGAAATATGGTTAAGTGCTTTTTTTTGTATGCAGTAGAACCCAAATCTGGTTGGTTTTAATAGAAAAGTAATTTATTAAAGGATATTGGAATTGACATAGATCAGGGAAGACTGGTCAACCAGACTCAGTAAATAGTATAGAATGAGAGGCACTAGACATTGGCCAGCACCAGAGCCCAAATCATGTCTGAGTCCTTCTGCTAAAGGCACTGCTGCCAACACCATAGCATGCTGGACCTCCTTGTTCAAACTACTATCTCAGAACTGTACATCAGATGCTGCCTTGCTCACAGCTGCTGCTACTACACACATCCTCCAGATGGATTCTCCATTGTGCCTGCTTCTTTGCATAAAGAGCTTCTTCCTCAAAGTGTGGAAGGGGCCAATTTGATTGGTCTATCCCAGGTCACATGCCAATGTCCTCCCTTCAAAGGAGCCTAGGCAAGTATCTGGCACTGTCAGCTTCTAACAGGTGGATAAAAACCAAGCATCCACTATAAGTGGTAACTAAATATCCATAAGATCTCTCATGCTGGGTCCCCTTTGAAGAGGACATCCACTCCAATGCAGCAGGCTTTGGCATACTGGGATTTTTAACATTTGGAACACTTTTCTGGAAAGCCTTAGAAGAGGTTATGCTTTTAGACTCAGATATTTTACTTCTCTATAATAGATAATATCTCAGAATAATTTCAGCCTCTATAATGAGGAGGTAATATGAAACAGACTAAAATTTCTTCAAAAAAGTTAATAATATTGTTTCTAACCATTAAAAACAACTGGAAAAAAAAACTAAACATTCCACAAGATGATTGCCTGCAAAGTCATGGTATATTCACTTAACAGCCCATTATGCAGCCATTAAAAATCATAACCGTATTAATTTTAAAAAATAAAAAGGTACAAAGTATGATATAAAATTGCCTGCACTAAAGGCAAAATTCTATACAGAATATATACAAAATTCTATACAGAATTTTATTCTCAACCAAATAAAATAATATTGACAAATAGGAGGTAGATAGAAATAGACATATAAATCACCTTATGGGTAACTGGTGGTATTTGAGTATTGGTTGAGTACTAGATGATATTAGGGGGTTACCTGGAGGGAAGTGTGCTGAATATTACTTTGAACAGTCACAATGTCTATAATTTAAATGGTCAGCAAAAATATATAAGGGAAATACAGCAGAATGTTAGAGACACATAAAATATTTTAAAAGGTTCAGAGTAATTAGATAGAGAAAGGAAGACCAAAAGAATGCAAATATCAACCAAAAGAAAGATGGTAGAGCTGTATTAATATCAAAGTAGACTTTATACAGAAAGTACTGGTAGAGAGGAATTGAAACACTTCCTTGTGAGAAAAGAAGATAGATCGATTCTAAATTTGTATTCACCCAATTTAACTTTGCCTCAAAATATATACAGCAAAGACTGAAGAAAGAAATGAACCCATACATACATTTAGTGAGAGATGTTTAAATCTATTATTTACTCAGAGAGATGTCTTAAATCTCTCTCAGTAAATAATAGAGTGGACAAACAGTCAAAATAAGTAAGTTGGTAAAAAATACATATGGCTTGAACAAGATTAAAAAACTTGATGTAATGACATACAAGGAACATTCCCAGCAACAACTTTAGAAAACATTTTTTTTTCAAATGTAAGTATTTATAAATTTATAAAATTGACATAACCTGGATAGCAAAGCACATTTTAGCAACTTTCACCTGACTGAAATCACACAGAATCTAATCCCTGGGGGTACCTGGGTGGCTCAGTTGGTTGAGCATCTGACTCTAGATCTTAGCTCAGATCTTGATCTCAGCATCATGAGTCCAAGCCCCATATTGGGTTCCATACTCAGTGTGGAGCCTACATTAAAAAAAAAAAGAAAGAAAATCTGCTCCCTAGACATCGCAGAATTATACTAAAACATCAGTGTTAGTAGAAATATAGATACCATTACCAAAAAGATGACTAGAAAGTCACAAATTTTGCAAACTAAGAAATACAGATCTAAGTATCTCGTGTACAAAGAAGAAATCACAAAAGAAACTAGAGAAGACCTTGAAGTAAATGATAAAAAAAATTACTTATTTCCTCTAAAATGATTCACACTACACTACTAGGTTACTAAACCAAAGATAGTCTGTTTTTGTTTAAAATAGCAATACTGTTTTTGCCCAAAAAAGAGCTAAACATGACCAAACAAAAAAATTCAGTGTCAGCATTGAGAAATACCAAATCTGACTCCTTCAAAGAACAAGGGCCAATCTTTGGGTGTCTTTACTCTGTCCCACGCTATACAGTTTGAGCAAGGAAATTAGTCCAACTAGGGGATTTGAATGCATTTTTAATATGCATGTGACGCTGTTAATTCAGGTTCATTACCATTAACCAGTACTTCTCTCTGTTAGAGCAGAGAGCAAGAAATAACAGAAGCCTTCTGGCTGGCTGACAACACATGACAGTACAAGAAATGTCACCCAATGCAGCTTGAGGAGCTGCAAGTCTGAAATAGACTCAAAGAGCTTTAACTAAGTGTTTCAGTAACCTACACCATAAGGAAAGAGTCCCTCGGTCAGGAATTTAGAAAGGAGACATTTGGTGTCTGTGCCAGGCTGCACATTTTCAGTAAAAGAAGTCTGTTCTGCAATCAGAATTCCTAATTTGAGCTCCCCCACTGATTACACTGTGTCCTTGGGCTGAGCATTAAACACATCAGATCTCCCTGAAAGAGGGTGTGTATCAAACATGATAATGAATGTGGATGTGCTTTGTAAACTGTAAAGAGTTGCAAAAATATTAGTGATTATTGTGTCATAGCACTGTCCCAGGTGAACATTTATTGAGGTCACAACATAAGCACAAAAAGTAACCATTTAGAAACTGAATATTCCTCTCTTCTTTCTCTCTTCTGCCCTCTCTCCTTTCAAGTTCGTTCTCTCTCTCTCTCTCTCTCTCTCATTTTGGCAAATACCACAACAGTGAGAATAACAGTGGTGATGTACTAAGCAGACTCCGCACTATGCACTTTATATGTGCATTAATATTCAATTTTCACAACAACCCTCCAAGGTAGAGATTTTTCAAATTTCTCCGATGAGGACACCTGGCACAGAAAACTGGTGGCATTTAACCCTGGGTGGGGGTGAGAAGGGTGACAAGAATGATGCGTGGTCAAAATGAGCCCTTTTTAAAAAAAATGCTAAGAGGGACAAGCATGCACATTTCAAGAGAGTTCCCAGAGTAATTCTGTCTTCTCTGGCCTTTTGTGGAGAACCAAACCACTAGGTTAGTCATTGTGGTCAAGCTGTTAAGAGAGTTCAGAACCTACATTCAAGTCCAGGCCTCCCCTAGCAAAACTCATGCTTTTTTTCCCACTTTATTTCAATGATATATCATGCAATATACATTTAAATTTATTTCTATTTCTGAATCACAAGTAGTAAGTTACCCTCACAGAAAATTTAAACTAGATAGCACACCTTCATCTATAAAATATCTTTCCCAAGAATTTGTAACATAAATCTAATAAAACCTCTAGATTCACTTCCAGATTACAGTAAATACTTGGAATATGAAAACAAGTTAAATGACACGGCAGAGAAACAGATAAATCCAGAATTTTATATACTATGATCATATACAAATTATAATCCAAGATAAATAGCTTGGATTCTTCCAAAAGTTAACGTTATTTAAGAAGAAAAAAAAGTGGGGAAACAGTTCTATATTAAAAGGAACAACACAGACTTAAAGACCAAATGTAAAATTTGAACTTTGACTGTTGAACTGGGATTTGAGATGGAAGGAATGAAAGACATTCGTGGGATAATTAAGGAAATCTGAATATGGAATGCACATTATATAATTCTGTAAGATTGGTGATGATTTGGCAGGCTTAGTTAAGTTAGGTGTGATGATGGTATTATGGTTATTTATGAGAGTATACTAATTCTTGGAGATGCATGTTAAACTGCATAGGGGTGAAGCATGGTGTCTGCAACTCTTAAATGATAATATACACACATACGTAGACAGAGATAGAGGAGGGAATAAAAAGTGCTGCATTAGTAGAACCGTCAGGTTTTAGAACCAAAAGTACCCTGGGAATGAATCAGTACGTTTGACATCCTCAAGCAGTTGAAGAAACTGCAGCCCAAAACAAGATGACTGAGGTCACCTGGCAAGTTGGTGACAGAACCTCAGTCCTCCATCCTATGACCAAGGCTCCTCCCTTCACACTACACTTTCTTCCACCTTTGGGAAAACTGTTAACCATCTATTGTAATTTAAGTGGAAATCCTAAAAGAGTCAGGCTTAGTTACTCCTATGCCTCCGTCTTAATGAAAGTAAAATTTTGCTCAGCATAGCACTTTGATGATCTATCAAGCTTGCCGAAGTAAGATTCCTGAAAGGATAGAAAAGTAAAAGTAAACACTGGATGTCATGCATTGCGCTAAGAGCCCCTATAGCTATGATTCTATTTACTTCTCCCAAAGGCCCTATGAGACAGGCATAATATTTTATAAAGTCTACCTCCTAAACCTGCCTCTTAGGTTAAAAGGTAAAGACAATTTCAAGATAGAAAAGGAAAGGGAAGGGATCTCTGGGTGGCTCAGTGGTTTAGTGCCTGACTTCAGCTCAGGGCATGGTCCTGGGGTTCCGGGATGGAGTCCCACATTGGGCTCCCTGCATGGAACCTGCTTCTCCCTCTGCCTCTCTCTCTCATGAATAAATAAACAAAATCTTAAAAAAAAAAAAAAAGAAAGAAAAGGAAAGGAAAGGAAAGGAAAGGAAAGGAAAGGAAAGGAAAGGAAAGAAAGGAAAGGAAAGGGAAAGAAAAAGAAACAGATAACAAACAACTGAAACACATCCATGAACCCTTTGAACATTTAATAACTATTTCTCCATGAAACAGAGTAATTATGCATATAGCCCTATGATGATGAAAGTTAATAATAAGAGGGGATATCTAACATGTTAAATAACAAACTAACTTAGTAACCTGACAAATCCAATGATAAATTAATTATTGGATGGGGAAAAAAATCCAAATTAGATTAGAATCTAAGTATTCATGAGCCTCGGTGTCCATCGAAAGATGAATGGATAAAGAAGATGTGGTTTATGTATACAATGGAATATTACTCAGCCATTAGAAACGACAAATACCCACCATTTGCTTCAACGTGGATGGAACTGGAGGGTATTATGCTGAGTGAAGTAAGTCAATCGGAGAAGGACAAACATTATATGTTCTCATTCATTTGGGGAATATAAATAATAGTGAAAGGGAATATAAGGGAAGGGAGAAGAAATGTGTGGGAAATATCAGAAAGGGAGAGAGAACATAAAGACTCCTAACTCTGGGAAACGAACTAGGGGTGGTGGAAGGGGAGGAGAGCGGGGGGTGGGGGTGAATGGGTGATGGGCACCGAGGGGGGCACTTGACGGGATGAGCACTGGGTGTTATTCTGTATGTTGGTAGATTGAACACCAATAAAAAATAAATTTATTAAAAAAAGAAATTATAATAGGAAGGCATATATATGGACCATAATTTATTTAAAAAGTAGATACTGATGCTAATATAATTCACTTCAGGCTCAGTAATAATATGTAATTGTTTGAATTTTTACTCATTCTGTCTAGTATTTCCTTTACATGAAAACACACACACACACACACACACGCATGCACACATGGAAAAAAAACCTTCCCCTCTCCCGAAATGAGAGAAAGGGGAATAATGACAGAAAAAACTGAAAGGAACGGGACAGTCTAAAATCTCAGAAAATAATCCACAAAAGGCTAAAGTAATGCCTCTTTCAAGAACAAGCCCTCACTTACCAAAAGTGAATGGAATCTGGACAGAACCACATTTGGACCAAAATTTTAAATGGGTAATATTTTAAACCTAGTTCAGAAGGACTTTACGGGGAATGCTGCCTGGGTCCTCGCCCCTCTTAAGTCATCTCAGGAAGCAAGGGGAAGTGTTAACATTTAACATACATTTTGAATCTATCTTCCTCTTAAAAATATTATTTCTACCTTTACTACACAGGAGAAAGTGAAGTGGTTAATTGAAGACAAAGTTCATTTTTGTTTGAAAGACAAAAGAGACACAGGAATTTTGCACTGGCCTTGCAAGAATATTCAGAGAATTATTCCAGTTTTACATTTTATGTAAACAAAAGCTAAAAGTTTAAAACCTGAAGTACTTTGACAAGTTGGCCAGCTGTTAATTCTTATACTGTAATAAAACTAGGGGTTTAAATAGATCACAACATGATGAAAATAGTAGTATTCAAATGACTTATAACGTCTACATAATGATTTATAATACAGCTTATTTTTCTTTAAAATACATGAATTTTAACTGGAGAAATGAAAAACTTTATGATAGGGATGCCTGGCTGACTCGGTGGTTTCAGCATCTGCCTTTGGTTCAGGTCATGATGGAACCTGTTATCAAGTCCCCCCAATGGGGCTCCCTGCAGGGAGCCTGCTTCTCTCTCTCTGCCTGTGTCTCTGCCTCTCTGTGTCTCTCATGAATAAATAAAATCTTTTTTTAAAAAAGAAAAACTTTATGATAGTAAAAGGATGATTTCATAAGAATGGAAAAGTTCCTTTATATTCTGTCAATCAAGAAAAACACTTCTGGCAGTTTTAAGAATCATAGTTGAAAACTTACTAATACATTTGTTAGAGATAATATTTCCTGGGGTGGTTGGCTGAGTCAGTCAGCGAAAAGTGTGACTCTTGATCTCAGGGTTGTGAGTTCAAGCCCCATGATGGGTGTAGAGATTACTTAAAAATAAAATATTTTTTTAAAAAATAAATAATATTTCCTTATGGATGAAAGTATCATTTTAACATGCCAATCAGCAACTAAGTGTCTAATCACCTGGTTCTTTCACGCAAATATTCACTCACATAGATGTTCAAATTATAAAGCTATCGAATCAAGATGGATATTTATCTTCAGAGCAGGGACGGTTGTCTACTTCCCCTGTCAACCAGGGGCATCTTCACTCAGAGGTAACTGATTGTATACAGTGTATGACATTAGGAAAACCCACTCCATTGGCATGTGACTTTCCTCCTCTAGATGAAAGACTTTGTGTACGGAAAAGAGATTGGACCACATATTGGAAGGCCACGTTTTTGCCTTAACTCTGCCACTAATAACTGTACATCAACAAAGACCTATCACCTTAATGGTATCTCTGCCAAACAAATATATATCCCAAGTTTAAATACAAGGAAACTCCAGCTAAACTCAGAATTGAGGCGTCCTTCCACAAAATTAACAAACAAACAAACAAACAAGAATATTGGTCTGCCCTCTTTAAAACACTGTCAAGTTAGGGATGCTCAATTAAGTGGCTGCCTTTGGCTCAGGTCATGATCCCAGAGTCCTGGGATCAAGTCCCGCATCAGGCTACGCGCTCCGTGAGGCATCTGCTTCTCCCTCTCATTCTGCTAGCTCTGCTTGCTCTCTCTCTCTCTCTCTCTCTCAAATAAATAAAATCTTAAAAGTAATAATAAAAAATAAATAAATAATGTCAATTTAATGAGTGCCTGGCTGGCTCAGTTGGTAGACTATGCGACTCTTGATCTCCAGGTCATGAGTTGGAGCCCCACATTGAGGGGAGAGTTTACTTAATAAAAAATTAAATTAAATTTAAAAATGTCAAGTTAAGGGGCACCTGGGTGGCTCAGTTGGTTAAGTGTCTGACTCTTGATTTCAGCTCAGGGCATGATCTTGTGGCAGGGTCCAGCCCCATGTGGAGCTCAATGCTCAGCGTGGAGTCCTCTTCAGATTCTTTCTCCTTCTCCCTCCCTCTCTGTCCCTCTCTGCTCACATGTGCACACACTTCCTCTCTCTCCTAAAATAAATATTTTTTTTTAATGTCAAGTTAAGACAAAAGCTGAGAAACCTTTTCAGAATAAAGGAAACAAAGGAGACATGACAACTCAGTTAAATGCATGATCCTGGTCTAGGGGAAAAATTAGCTTAAAATTATTTACTGGGACAATTGAGAAAATGTGAATTTAAATTTGGAATGTGGTGTATATTATATCAATGTTAAGACACTTGATTTTGATAACAACCATGGTTATTAAAGAGACTGCTGTCCTTAGGAAAATACCCAAATATTTCAGGGTAAAAGGGCATAATGTCTCCAATTTACTCTCAAAGTATTCAGGAAAGAAAAAGAGTTTGCAGTAAAAATAGATTCACATAAAGATAGTAAATGGTGCAAGATATAAATAAATATGAATCTCAGTAAAAGGCATAGGGGGTTTCTTGCACAATTCTTAACACTTTCATGTAAAATTGAAATTATGTCAAAATAAAAATATTGTTTACCAAAATGCTAAAAGGAAAAGATTTCTGGGAGTGACTTGGCCATCCACAATGCCCAAAACCCCAACCTGAGTGAACGATCTGTACCAAGTAGGAAGTATTGGATGTAAAGATGTATCAGCGGCTGAACAAAATGTTGTTTACCAGATGAGGTAAAGCTGATGCTAACAGAAATACTAGCATTACCAGAACACTGTATGGTATATAGATGGTGACTACACTTATCGTGGTGAGCACAGTAACGTGTAGAATTGTTGAATCAATATGTTGCATACCCGAAACTAATCATACCTCAAATTTTTTAAAGATAAAAATTCTGTACTAATTTTTTAGACCCAACTTTCCTTGACATGAAAGGGAATAACTATCCCTGAGTCATCATATTGGAATGGGTAGGAATAAACCCAGCTGTGTTTCCTTTCAGCCTTCTAATTTAAAGTCAATATTTTAATAATCTTTTAGATTCTCCAGTTGGTTGCTCTCAGGCTGGAAATGGACCACCACCAATATGTAATTAAAGGAAAATAACAAATAGTTAGAATATAGATTACACAGGTGCTGACTTACAAATGCAAACGTTGTAGCAGAAGATTAAGCTCCCAGGAGGCTGGAGGTGTGTGTCTCTGCTTATTGCCATCATAATTCATTAATGGTCAAAGTAAAGCTGAGATCAATATTACTGTAGTCACAGGAATGAGAAAAAATGATCAGCACCAAAATAAGATACAAAGACAGTCTCAAAATATTTGTCCCTACATAATTAAGAAACTAGTCACTGTCATGAATTTTAAAACTTAACAGATTCTTTTAGCTGTTCTATGTTCAAGAGGTGACACAGCTTAAAGGATCCTGAAAAGAACTGTTATTCCCCTAGATAAGACCATATATATATAGAGAGAGAGAGAGAAAGAGAGAGAGAGGTCCTCTTTTTTTTCCATCTGGGTGGTAAAGAAATAAAAAGGAAGGATGCTAGGATACGGTAAACACCATAGAAGGCAATACAGCATGTAATGGTCTCACAAGAAGCTCAATTCTGAAATATATTGAAGAGGATGAACAAACAAACCTTTTAGTAAGATCTGTGCCTAAAGCAATAGCTCCAATGCCAATTCCTTTGGCCCCAGCAAAGGGGATCAGATTCAGTAGGACTATGTTTGGAACCAGGGAATCTGAGTTTGATGACTCCTCCCCAACCCAGTCACCTCCTATAAACACTGTTTTTAAACATGTCTGCTTTTAGGTCTTCTGGTTGTAAATAGCCCCAACCCATCCCCCAATTTTAAGAACTAAATACTGACTGCTCTTTTACAATATGGTTATATTTTAGATAAATTAGAATGATGAATATTTGAAATAGTGTAATTGGCCTATTGGGTAAGTACTTGTTTCGTGCAAAATTTGAAATAGCTTAACTCCTGTCAAGAGTAATCAAGAATTGCATAATTTAAAGCTAGCAGGCAGTGTGTATGTTTTTATCTGTGTGGCTATGTGACATGCCACTTTAGCCAGTAATCAGAGGTACAGTGGAACTTGTAATTACACCCTCCTGGATAATGGGATTTGGATATAACAAGTTTGGTGATTGGCTCCTGTCTTCTTGCAGCTGGCTTACCTTGCTCATTTCATTAACTCTGCACCGAGTTGACTCCACATGTCAAGTGACCGAAGTTTTCAGATCTCGCTTATTAGGAAGTTATGGCAGAGTTTTTACTTGCACCTGCCATCATTCAACAGTAGCTTGTGAACCATGCTGTCATTTAAATGCACATGAATGACTACATGTGATTCTAGTGATTTTTATGTTATTTTAATCTTTAGAGTTATAATTTTAAAATGGTTTTTTATCCAGTAACAAAGCCATCTAAGCTTTCATTCACTGGGAGCAAAAACCCAATCCTGAAAATTTTCTTTTTGGAACAAAAGTTAAATGAAATAAAATACTATAAGGAGGCCACATGGCCAGTTACCAATCGATTTTGGAGACAGTACTCTGTGAAATATTAGAGGTAATTCTGAGAATATTTAAAAGACTATTAAAGCAGATACAACTTGAAGCTTGCAAACATGATCTTATAATTGGGCATGAATATTGGAATGGGAAAAAATGCCATGGCTGCAAAACCATCAGCACTATAATGTGTCCTTAAGCTAAAGAGATTGCTGATACCTGTGCTCAGAGATTGTGCCCTGGGATCTTACATGTATGACTATGAGAAACCACTCATGAATTATGCATTCTTTGAATATATGGGATGTTTGGAAAAATCATTCCTCTTTTCAATTTCCTGGTTGTAAATGGCCTCCAGTTATGAAATAAGAATTTAGCTCATTTATATTATCTTCTTCCTCCTCCCAACTCTGCTGAGTTTGGGGTATTTATATTATCATTTTTAAGTTTTGTTTTGGTTACCCCTGTGAGCTTTAAACAACATGCCATGCTATGCCTCAATTTCTCATTCTAAAAACTTGAGTCATATCTTGACTTCCCATTATAGAAGTTGTGGGTTATCAGTGATACTAATCTTCTATTTCCTTCATTTTCCACTTCCCATCTTCTGTCAGGTATACTTTTACATTATGAAGATTAGCGTTTGCCTTTTTTCCTTGCAACATAACCAAGATCTTCCTTTCTTTGTCCTTAGGGTGACTATAGAGTTGAAAATCAATCAGAATACTTACATTAAGACTATATCAATATTGTGCACTGCCAAGCTAAGTAGCATGTTAGGATTATTTCCTTTTCTATGAGGGCAATGGTCATAACCTCTCATCTACTTCAAAGGAAAATGTTTTAGCACCATGTACTACATGTCTTTCTCTGACACTCTATACATTATCATTCATCAAAATTGGATCCTAATAGTCTTAATTAGCCTCTTATTTTTCTGGATGTCTTAACTGCCTATCTTTTTTATTGACTATATATCATAAATGTATATTTATGATATATATTTTTAAATATATATTCTTATATATAAATGTATACTTTATCTTTTATTTTTTAAGATTTTATTTATTTATTTATTCATGAGAGATATAGAGAGAAAGGCAGAGACACAGGCAGAGGGAGAAGCAGGCTCCATGCAGGGAGCCTGATGTGCAATTCAATCCCGGGACTCCAGGATCATGCCTTGGGCTGAGGGCAGGCGCTAAACTGCTGAGCCACCCAGGGATCCCCTATACTTTATCTTATTCTCAAGGTTTTCTCGTTGGTTTGTTGGTTGGTTGATTTTCATTCTCTCAATCGCATTATGAACTGCATGGAGTTCTCTTTTGCCCTGGAATCCTTCCCTTTGAGCTGTTCATTCTTCTGCTTCAAAATGGAAGATTTTAGGGGCACCTGGGTGGCTCAGTCAGTTAAGCATCTGACTTGATTTCAGCTTACGTCTTGATCTCAGGATTGTGAGTTCAAGTCCCTCATTGGGCTCCATGCTGGGTGTGGAGCCTACTTAAAAAAAAATGGAAGATTTTATACCATATTTGACTTCCTTTTCCTGTGTTAGATCCTTTGACTTCTTCTTTCTTGGATAACTCCTCATTCTGCTAGAATACATATTTAAGTAACTTCTTAAGAAAGAGATCCTGGGAAGTAAAGTTTCCTAGCGCTGGTTTATATGAAACACCTATGTTCTATGCTCACAGTTGATTGATAGGTTGGCTGAATATGGAAATTAGTTTCAAATTCAATTTCCCCTAGAATTGAAAGGACTACTCTATTATCTTCTAGCAGCCAGAGATGTTAATGAGAATTTGGCTGCTCAATTTTCATTCCTCTGTAGGTGGCCTAATTTTTCCCTCTGGAAGCTTTTAGAAAGTTTTATTTATTCTTAGAGTTCTAAAATTTTACAAAGTTGCATCCAAGTGGGTTATTTTCCCCATTTATTATAGTTGGCCCTTAGGAGACTCTTTTAATGTAAAGATGTACATCCTTTTCCAGGAAATTTTCTTATATGATTTCTCTTTCGCCATTCTCTCCCTTTCTGGATTTTATATTACCTAGCTGTTGGATTTCTTAAACAGGTTTGTATATCTCCTCTTTTCTTTCATATTTTCCATCAGTGGCAGAGAATGCTATTATTTGTACCTCAACATTTACTTCACTACTGTCATCTTTGTTTATTTACATCAGTTGATTAAAATAATAGTACTATTATTAACAAATGTGTCAGACTGGAGCAGAATCTTTGATTTTACTGCTTTGAGTGCCTGATCCATAGACATGATCCTCCAAGTGCTATAGTAGGTAGCAACTTCTTGAAGAGTTGATGCTGAAACTGCCAGGGGATGGAATTTAAAAACAAAAAAAACCTTACTTACGTCCAATTGCAGTATTGCTTTCTCTTCTGCCAGGCTCATCACTCTTAAAGAGATAAAATTAAATTGGTCTGGCATAATTTGTACTTCACAAAATATCATGTTGATTATTACCCAGTACCTTGTGCTCTTCTAGGTGGTCGCAAATTGATTGTTTGATGATTTGTTCTTGTATCTTCCCAGGTATCCAAGACAAGCTGAATAGTCTATAATTATTATGGTTGTGCTTTTCCCTGTTGGGGGTGGGGGGAAACTAACCCAAAAAACAGGTACTCCATCTGCTGATTCCACTTGTCAGCATCTTCTCCTGTCCAATCTTCCTTTTCTAAAATAAAGGCTAGTGGTCTTGCAATTACATTTGCCAATTCCTTAAGTACCTTGGGATGCAAGTAATCAGGCCCTGCTGATTTGAATGTCCCAAGCTCTCTGAAGTGCTCTTCAATCACTTCTTTCCGTACCTCCAATAAGATAGCACTTAATCTGATTTAGTTTCCTTATCATTGCTGATTAAAAAGAAAAAAAAAAAAACACGTTAAAAGCTTGGTGAAAACCTCCACTATTACAGTTGTTGATAATTTTTGTTTAGCAGTACTTGTTAATGGGTTTTTTTCATTGATAGTTTTAAGGATCGTATTTTGCATCCTACAAATTCCTACCTGTATCTAACTTCTCTCTTTCCTCCCTTTCTTCCTTTTTCCCTCTGTCCTTCGCTCTCTCCCTCCTTAAATTTCTTATATAGAGTCAAGTAAGGGGAAAGGAGAAAAAACAAAAGAGGCAAAGAGCTCCACATTTTATAGGAGAGACATTTACTAATCACAAAATATCCACAGCTTCCATCAAATTTCCTGGCCTGCTTACATTTGAGATAAGGAGCATGTGACAAGTTCTGGTCATGACTTAGTTCCCTATCATCCTCTTTCCTCCTGTTCCACTAAATTTGAAGCCACGTGTTCTAGGTGATGTACCAACAAGCTGCAAGTGGCCTGGACCACTGAGTCACCACTGAATGGAGGCAGGACTGGGGAGCCATCAGTCCCCCAGAGAACCATGTGTTAAGCTGCTAAGGTTTTGAGGTTTGCTTCTTTTTTTTTTTTTTTTTTAAGATTTTATTTATTCATGAGAGACACACAGAGAGAGAGAGAGTGAGAGAGAGGCAGAGACACAGGCAGAGGGAAAAGCAGGCTCCACACAGGGAGCCTGATGTGGGACTTGATCCCAGGTCTCCAGAATCACGCCCTGGGCTGAAAGCAGGCGCCAAACCACTGAGCCACCCAGGCTGCCCTTGAGGTTAGCTTCTGCAGCAGCACCTATCCTATCTTCACTAATACAGTACTGATTTCTGGATTAGTCAGATTATGCTAGGTTTTCCTAAGGGAACAAATTAACCCTGAAATCTAAGTGGCTTAACATAACAAAGGTTTATTCCTATTTGTGGTACATAGTAGATAGTCTCCAAAAAGGGCTCCCAGTAACTCTTCCCTCCTGGAATACACACCCTTGAGTCGTCACCTCTCTCTCTGTCTCTGCATTGATCCCGTGACTCACAAGAAAATGTACCAGAAGTGATCCTGTGATAGTTCTCAGTCTCAACCTTAGGAAATCCTGACAGCCTCTGTATCTGAAGTCACTCATGATATAAAAGTCTGACCATCCCACTGCAGAGAGGCCACAGACAGATGCCCAGAGAATGAGACTCCATGTAGAGAAGCACTGAGGTGCCAGATGTGACTGAAGAATCTATCTTCAGTTCAATTCCATTCAGGCCTTCCAAGGACTCCAGCCCCAACCAACATTTGACTACAATCACATGAAACCCAAAATGAGAAGAGCAGAACTGTCCAGCAGAGACAAGCCAATTTACAGAATTGTGAAACCTAACAATAAATTATTTTAAGCCATTCTGTATGAGATGGTTTGTTAGGCAGCAATTGCTGACAGAAGCATGGTAGACAGACAGTGTTGGGTGTATGGGGGCTGGGCTCCACACAGACATTCATGGAACCATGCTGATACAGCTCGTATCTTACATGTTGTATCTGTACCATTGGGAACACATGACTTCCTTTATTGCAGTGGCAAGGCAAGAGGGGGCTGGGTGTTACATACCAATTTTTGAATGCTTCAATCTCTGCTCCCAATCCCTTGGCCCATGAGAAATGTCAGGGAGTATGTGGAAATTCAATGAGCATTAAGTGTCCCTGTTACAGAATGTGCCACCTAAAATTTGTCTTTTTTCCTGTTAGTATTGTAACAAGGTTTATCAAGGAATCATCCAACTACCCTTCCCAAAATTGTAAACAGTGGTGTGCAGGGCTGGCTCATATAGCTCACAAGAGCCCACTGAACATATTTCCTCTTAGTTCTGCATTCTATGATGCCATGTTGGTAGTGTGAAATCAGCCATGGTGGAAATATTTACACCACAGGAACTGGCAAACGCTGTTAAGCCAGGGATCCCTTGTCTGAGAGCTGTTTGTTGCATATTTATCAGACCATGCACCAGCTAAACAAGATCCAAAGTATACCCATTATTTAGTTGCCTCTATATTCACACATATTCATTTATTTTTATAGGTAGAATTTTCAAAACTCGCCATCAATGGTTTGATCTTTCTGTTCCATATTTCAAATAACAGCTGAATCTATGAATTGAAGATGTTTGTACAAGTCTGAGCAACCTTTAATAATAATAAAAAAGATGACAACTTGCAGCTTTCTATATGTAATCAGGCTGTACGTATTTCTATAGTTAACTTCGCTTTAGTACAGTATAGAAAACATTGCCTTAATGTAAGTACAAAACATACCTATTTTCGGTCAGCATCAACAAGGATTTAATCCTTCTAGTATTTATCTAACACTATCTTAGTCACTGATCTATTCTGAAAGCTTCAGTACCATTTAGGCTCTAGGGTTTATAAGAACATATCTTTTCTTTTAAACCTTGTTGAAAGAGTTAATTCAGCCTCCTGTTCCACTTCAACTCCTCCTCTCCTAGCCTTCATCCTCCACACACACAATCAAGAGAAATGCCATCAATAAGGTTCAAGTCTCTGTTACAGGGTATAAAGCAATATAAAGCAAATTTAAATAGCACCTTGGAGGCCTGAAGGAGTTAATACATCTTTCGGAGTGCCTACTTTACAGCTCTGGAGTATTCTGGATCCTGAAAACCTGGATCATTATTTATTAAAAGCATGAGAAGAATCCAGTTGGAGGGAAAACCTCATTCACCAAGCAAGAAGAAAGGATATGCTTACAAATGACATTTGAAAACAAGATGACCACAAACCTTTTGCTGGAAATAACAAGAGATTTGAACTTGATCCCTGCCTAATTATATGGCAAAATAAAATATAAGATGATTCTGGAATCAAGGACACAAGTCACCTTTTTTTTTTTTTTTAAAGATTATATCTATTTATTCATGAGAGACACAGAAAGAGAGGCAGAGACATAGGGAGAAGAAGAAGCTGGCTCCCTGAAGGGAGCCCAAAGCAAGACTCAATCCCACAACCCTGGGATCACAACCTGAGCTGAAGGCAGACGCTCGCTCAACCACTGAGCAACCCAGGTATGCCACAAGTCATCTTTAAAATGCTGCTTCCTAGGTAAAACCCAGTGAGACCACCTATGCATAATATTTTTTAAGATTTTATCTATCTATCTATCTATCTATCTATCTATCTATCTATCTATCTATCTATCTAAGAGAGACAGAGAGGAAGAGCATGAGTGGCGGGAGGGAGTGGACAGAGGGAGAGGGAGAAACAGGCTCTTCCCTAAGCAGGGAGCCCATTGCAGGGCTGGATCTCAGGACCCTGAGACCAGGAGCTGAGTTGAAGTCAGACACTAAGCTGACTGAGCCACCCAGGCACCTCTACCTATGGATAAATTTGATGTCCATTAATTCAAAGAAGGAAGAAAAAGGAAGAATTCTCACTACACCCACCAACCAGTATATTTTCCATCACCAGATGGATAACTTTCTGAGAACTCTGATGACTTTTTGAGTTTCAGGGATTTTTCCATGTATGAATCAAGATTCTTTTGTGTACACGTATGACTGATTCTATTTTCTAAAGATGTCCACACTAATATACATTCTGGCTACATGCTCTTCCCCAAATGTGATACAAATATTCCTTCATTGAGAAGTAGGGAGCATTCCTTGAACGCAGCAGGCAACTAGTTCAACTCTTTGAACCTAGGGCAGGAGGGTGGAGGGAATCTACTGTCTCCACAAAAAGGATGAGGCAGAAATAACACTGCGTGACTTCGAGACTAGATCATAAAAAAGCGGGATGGCTTCCACCTGGCCCCTTGTTGGGATCACTGCAGCGGGCCCCATGGGAGGATTTCTATGGTGGCAGCATTCCCAAAGGTTGTCTGGTTCATTCTTCTTAGTTCACTGCTGGTGTTCTTTCAAGCTGTACCCATTTTGGTCCTGAGCCAGGGGGAACAGACTGGGCTGGGTTTCCCTAAGAGGAACCTGGCAAGATAGGAAGGTGAAGCAGGACGTACTTGCCACTGTGTTTGTTTTCTGGTGTGGTGGTTGTGTTGTGTTTTACTTCACTACACCATCAGTCTTCGCTACCTAAATAGAAACATGCTGTGTAATCTTTGTCACACCAGTATTATTTTAAGTAAACACAAGGAGGTGGCACAAAAGAAAATGGATATTAATCAGAGCTCCAGTCCTGAGCAGCACTCCCTACAACCAGGTGCCTTTAGAACCATCCAAGTTGAACACTTGTTTGGAGGTCACTTGTATCCAAGGCAATCTGCAGTGGACAAGATCAAAAATGATTAGTTCTCTCTTTCAGAATTCACGGTTATGGTCATCTCCAGAGACTTCAGTTCTGTAGCTCACTTCTGAGCCAAGAACCCACTGAAATGGGATTGATGAAAAACATTAGGAAAATATCTCTTCTAATTTGGCAAGTCTAATGCTTGAGTGACTATCAAAAACAAAGTGAAAACAATAAAAATATCAAAATCCTAAAGCAGTGTTTTTCATTTTTTTTTCTCCTTCCTCCCTTCCTGAATAATCAGCTTCCAGAGACCATGCTGATATATATTCCTCTTTCCTTTCAAATGCAGAATCAAGTGCTTTGCAGCCTGGTTTCTCTCCTGTCCTTGCCCAGGCCTGTGCAAGCCAATGAAGGGGGAAGGAAGGAGGTTTGTAACTCACTAGTGAGCAATGGAGTCACCACCCCACTTCCAGCTTCCTTTGTTAAGCTTTAAGGTTGTATGAAATTATTAGTTATTATTATTAACCTATTTACTTTTTCATATCAGTTTAAAATATTATTTCTAATATTTAATACTTGAAATATTACAGCTCAGAGATCAATCATTCTTTGACTTCAGGATCAGGCTATTAGCACCCCACCCATTCTGCACCACAGCCTCAACATATGAATGATGAGGTGTCTCACCTACTTGGTTTATTTCCAGGAAGGGTCATGTAGGGGTTAAGGACTTATTGCCTAAATGCCTGGGTTTGAAACCCTACCGTTTGAACCCCTATCGTGTGGTTTAACCCCTTTGTCCTTAGCTTTCCCATCTGTAAAATGGGGATGATAATAGTATCTACATCCTAGAGCTGTGGCAAGATTAAATAAGTTACTATCTGTAAAACACTAACCCACTAAACCAGGGCCCAGCACATATTAACTACCTGATACATGCTATTAGCTATTTTTACTATGACTAGGAGTATCGCAAAATCATATTCACAACATAACATTATATTATGTTGTCCTCTAGCTGCATACCATGAAATCACCATATAAACAAAAATTAGCCAGAACCTTCGCTATTTCGGTTCCTAGACACTCTGTATAAGATCCAAATTGCAACACCTGGGACTGACTAAAGTCAGGGAAGACTACCATGAGGTTCCAGGATTCTTTTTGCCAGTAATCCCACATCTAAGAATGCCATCTATGGACATTTTCAAATATGCCAGCACAAGGTACGAAGCAACTCACTGCAGCATTATTTATAGAGTGAAGAATGAGACCCAGCCTACCTGTGGAACAGTCTCAGAATGATCAAATTAACACTACAAATATTATGCAGTCACTAAGAAGGGTGCTTTTTTTTTTCTTAAGATTTTACTTATTTACTCATGCGAGACACACAGAGAGAGGCAGAGACACAGGCAGAAGGAGAAGCAGGCTCCCTGTGGGCAGCCCAACGCAGGACTTGATCTCAGGACCCTGGGATCACAACCTGAGCCAAAGGCAGATGCTCAACCACTAAGCCACCCAGATGCCCCAAGAAAGGTGCTTTTGAAGAATTCTTAATGACTAGTGAATGCTCATGAAATAAAATTAAGTGGAAAAGCCAGCTTCAACAGACCACATTTGGTAACTATGGATGCGTATCTACAGAGAAAACCAAACTCTAGGGAAATGCATCAAAATGTTTACAGTGGGGGTTTCTGAGGATGGAAAGACTTTATTCATGATTTTTGTTTATATTTCTTGATTTTTTTTGGTGTCACAAATTATTTTATATTTGAGGAAAACATTAAGTCATAAAGCCAAAACATTTAATAAAGACTCTTTCAGAAGACACACAACGGATTAACAGGAACCGAACTCATGGTTTCTAAATCTCTAGGCATTTTATTTTCTGTGTGTGTGTGTGCAGCTCCAAACAATGCCAAATAATGGAGGTAGGTGTTGCTATTTCTCAACTTATCTTTGCTTTGGAAACAAAAACTGAGAAAAGTCATGGCTAAGAAACAGAGAGAGAGAGAGAGAGAGAGAGATGGGTGAGGGCAGTTGGGGAGGACAAGAAGGGCTTCCTAAGGCATTAGGGCACAGTTTGGCATTAGTGAATTATAACTATTTGTTTTCACATCAGGTAGAAACATCCTTGGCCCATAGCAAAACGGTAGAGGGCCCTTTACCAGTTCTTTGGGAAAAGTTTTAGAAAAATAAGTCTGTGGTAAGAAAGAAAAGAAAGAAAAGAAAAGAAAAGAAAAGAAAAGAAAAGAAAAGAAAGAAAAGGAAAGAAGAGAAGAGAAGAGAAGAAAAGAAAGGAAGGAAAGGAAAGGAAAGGAAAAAAGAAAAAAAAGAAAAGAAAAGAAAGAAAATAAAGAAGAAAGCAAAAGAATATTAATGCAAACAAGACATTTGTTCAAGTCCAAATAGACAAGTACCAGAACTCCATGAATTCCCATGCCCTGGCTCCCTGAGCCTCGCTAATAAAGCTCCCTCTCTGAAAGCAGGTGAGCCGCCCTCTGAAAGGGCTTGGAAGCATCAGGGAGGTCAGGCTCACCTGCAGGCCACCTACTGCCCCTCAACTCGGGGTGCAGGTACTGCCCTCCCCGCCTGGGAGCCTCTCCCCTCCCACTGTGTGCTCAGGAGAGGGAGCTTTGTAGGCACTGCGCTTTGGCCTGAGAGGCAAGATTAATAAAATTAGGATTATTTATGATACTGGAGTTATTTAATAATATTTTTCAAGAACCTGAAAGATTTATGTAGAGGAACTACAGTTTTAGTAACCAAACCCTTTTGGAGGGACTCCAAGATAAACTCGTCTTGCCTGGCTTCCGCCCAGAGCCCCCCACCTCTTCCAGTTTCTCTTGGCAAAGAATCTCTTCTACTTCACTGAAGGGTGGATGGTCGAGGAGATGACATTCCTGGCTGCTTTATCTACCTCTGTCCCACCTCAGCATGTCTCTCAGCTTCTTTTTGTTCCTTCAAATCTCAAAGGAAGAATCAAGAGGGGAAGGGAAGTAACATTTGCTGAACGCCTGCTCCATGCCAGGAGCTGGCAGATACATTACTTCATTTAATTCCCACAAACACCTTGTGAGGTAGGCATAATTATCCCTATTTTGCTTGTTAGGGGATAGAGGAAATTTATTCTTTTAGCAGCTGGTAGAAGAATTCCTCTTGGGGACAGAACCAACTTTGTGGAAAAATGCCTTCATCAGCCTCTTTGGGCCGTAAAGCAAGGATATGGGGCACTGTGTAGAGAACTGGGGGTGGCGGCGGGCGGGGCGGGGGGGTCTGGGGGCTCCTGATTCAGAAAGAAGAGACAGAAGTAGGAGGTTTAGAAAAAGACTGTGGGGCGAGGGGAGAGGCACAATATGCTCCACTCTCAAAAGTGAGACTCATCTAATCTCCAATAAATAGTGCTGAACTATGAAATGCTTGCTGAGAGAGAGAATTCTCAGCCTGGGCTTGTTGGAACAGGGTGAAATGGAAGCCCCATGTGTGTCACCTGAAATGGTGAGAGGTGGTACCAGAAGGATATGTTTCCTCAGTGAAAGAGGAAGAAGGCCCCACTTGACATGGAGCTAGATTAAGGCATCAGCAGAAGGGGTCTGAGGCTCAGAGGAGTCAACCAATGTTACTGAGCTCAAACAGCAGTGATGAATACATGCATCACCAGGCGGGACCAAACCGACCTCAGGTCTGTTTATTGCCAACCTCCTTTGCTTTTAATCTAATCTACAGGCCACACTGGCTCTCTCCTCTCCAAGGCCGGCTATTCCACTGGTGCACTCCATCCAATCCTTGTCAAAGCAGTGAATATTTTTTGAGTGCCTAATATCTGCCAGGCATTGTGGCCTACATTTACTCATTCAGTCCTCACGACATCACTTTTATGTTTGAGCATAATTATTCAGATTACAGAACATGAAAATTGCTACTTAGAGAAAGGGAAGATGAAGATGCTAGTTCAGGGTCACATGGCTGGAGGTGGTGAAGCCAGACTGTTTGGTTCCCTCATCACTTCCCTTCCCACCTCCATCTGGAATGATTCCTCTAATTAATCCATGGAATTAACCCGTTCCTTCCCTGCCACACCCTGGGCTGCACCCTAAGATGGGACCTGGCTGGATGTGCACAGGTCACACGATTCCACTCTGTTTTGCTCAGGCTAAGTAGTGTAACTCAGGGTTTAGAAGACCTTTTCTCTAAAGGGCCAGACAAATGGGCCAAAAATGATCTCTGAGGCCAACTACTCTTTTTGTTTTTTTTTTAAAGATTTTATTTATTTATTCATGAAAGACACAGAGGAGAGAGACAGGCAGAGACATAGGCAGAGGGAGAAGCAGGCTCCATGCAGGGAGCTTGATGTGGGACTTGATCCCAGGACTCCAGGATCACACTGTGGGCCAAAGGCAGGCAATAAACCACCAAGCCAACCAAGGATTCCCTAAGGCCAGCTACTTAACTCTGCCTTTGTAACATGAAAGCAGCTGGAGACATCAAGGAATGAGTATCGCTATGTTCTAATAAGACTTCATTTATGGACACTGAAATTTGAATTTCATACAATCTTCACATGCCACAAAGTATTATTCTTCTTTTGATTTTCCCCTCCAACTATTTAAAAAGGTGAAAACCATTCTCAGTGAGAGAGGCACAGGAAAACTGTGCTGGATTGGGCTCACAATCCAGGTCACAGTTGCTGACCTCTGGTTTTAGTACACACTCCTTTCTTTAGGGTTCTGCATCCAGCTGGGCCTGCATCCAGGCTGAATAGCCTCTGGGCTGGGCTTTGATCCTTCTTTCCTCTCACCTATAAAACCACACATGTTCAGTTCCTGAGCTTCTGCACGTGCCTCTCTCATGAGGAGCCCTCTTCTAAATGCTTCAGCTTCTCCTGCTGAACCAGAAGAAAGGCTGTCTGCTGTTTCTGAAGGACGTGGCCATAAGATAAGACAGAACTGCCAGTCACTTAGGTGACCCCGTGAAGCTAAGCTCCAGGGCAGGTGAAAGGAGTGTCACCCTAAGGCTATGACAAGCTTTGAGAATAATATGCTTTCAGATAGACTGAATGTCCTAGAAGGAAATCTCCTGGAAGAGAGGGTGGAGAAGACATTGCTTAAGAATCAGACTCCGAGCAAGGAGTCCTGGAGCGCAAAATGGAAATGTCTTTCTCATTCAGGAGGCCAAGAGGACAAGGAATGGTAGGACAGGTGAAGGACAGGAATGCAATTCAGCTCACTGCCAGGGACAGCTTAGGTCAAGAGCCAGAAAAATGATCAAAATGCACTAAGGAGCAAGTAAGAACTGTGAACATTTATTAACCATCTGCTATGTTCCATGCACTACATTGCAGGGCTCTTTACACATATTTTTTTATTTAACTCTTTTAACACTCTGGTCAAATAGGCATTAAAAAACAAAACAAAAAAAAAAAAAGAAGGAAAAGAAAAAACTTCTCCTTGCATTTATTTAAGAAAAACAGAACACATATTAATTGTGCATCTTCTATGTAGCAGAGACACTGGGCTAGATGCTGAAGACAAGAGAAGCAAAAACAGACCTTGTACTTGCCCTCATCAAGATAATAGTCTAGTACAGAAATTGGCAAATCTCTACTATAAAGAGACAGTAAATATCTTACTAGGTCATAGTCTCTACTGCAATAATCCACTCTGCCACTGTAGTACAAAAATGGCCATAGGGAATACATAAATGAGTGGGCTTCCTCATGTTCCAATAAAACTTTATTTATAAAAACAAGGTGCAGGCCAAAGCTAGCTATAGTTTGCTGAACCCTGGTCTAGCAGGAGACATTCATTAAGCAAATAATTTCACAAATAATAACCACAAAGTGCTATCACATCAAAGTTCCTGATAACAGAAAAGCCTATAATAAGAGGGAGTTTTCCTATTCAGGGAGACAGAGATATCCTAGAAGGAGTGGACTTAGATCTAAATGCAGTAATTACTGAAGAGGGAAGCAACAACTATCCCAGCGGAATCAGTATGTGCAAAGGTCCTTGGTAGAAGGGACCATAACAAACTCAAGATTGAAGGATTGTTTATGTGGTTGGAGCAAAAAGAGTGGGTGAAGAGAAGATGAGGTTGAAAATGTCCACAATAGCCAAACTGTGGAAAAAGCTGAGATGTTCGTCTATAGATGAATGGATAAAGATGTGTTGTGTGTGTGTATGTATATATATATATATATGTACACACACACAATGGACTATTACTCAGGCATCAGAAAGAATGAATACCTACTATTTACATTGATGTGGATGGAACTGGAGGGTATTATGCTGAGTGAAATAAGTCAATTGAAGAAAGACAATTATATGGTTTCACTCATATGTAGACTATAAGAAATAGTGAAAGGGACCATAAGGGAAGGGAGGGAAATTGAGTGGGGGAAAAATTATTACAGAGGAAGACAAACCATGAGAGACTCGTAACTCTGGGAAACAAACAAAGGGTTGCAGAAGGGGAGGTGGGTGGTGGGATGGGGTAGCTGAGTGATGGGCATTAAGGAAGGCATGTGATGAGATGAGCACTGGGTGTTATACTACATGCTGGCAAATTGAATTTCAATAAAATAAAAATAAATTTTAAAAAAGAGGAGGCTGGGATCCCTGGGTGGCACAGCAGTTTAGCGCCTGCCTTTGGCCCAGGGCGCGATCCTGGAGACCAGGGATCGAATCCCACATCGGGCTCCCAGTGCATGGAGCCTGCTTCTCCCTCTGCCTATGTCTCTGTCTCTGTCTCTGTCTCTCTCTCTCTCTCTCTCTGTGTGTGACTATCATAAAAAAAAAAAAAAAAAAAGAGGAGGCTGAAAAAGGCAATTAGGGGACAGACCACAGAAGATCTTATGTATCTTATTAAGGAACTAAGTCTCTAAGTACAGAAACTGTGGCACAAGAAATTAAGTAACATGCTCAAGGCAGTATAGCTAGTAAACAATGCAGCTAGAAGCCTAGTCTGTTTACTTCCATCCCAATTTCTGTACTCTTTGTTCACTTTGGTTTTATGTTTGCCTTGTGTCTTTACAAACTCCTTTTATGAAATTCCAAAATCTCTCAGTGAAATTAAAAGGAAAGGGAATTTTGTCTACACCTAGGCTACAAGGCTAACAAAGCCCTGATATCAGCTGAAAACCAAAGGAAACCGAGTAGAGGAGTCCTGGTTAGAAGAAAGTACAAGCACTGGAGATAGCTATACTCTCTATTCTCTTCCATCTCGAATATCCCCTTATATGGAGCCTTATTAAATTGTCCTTATACTCAACATCGAATAGTTGTCTTCAGAATATCACCAAATCCCTACAACCTGCTCTGACACTCCTTCTTTTTTTTTTTTTTTTTTAAGATTTTATTTTTAAGTCATCTCTACACTCAACGTGGGGCTTGAACATACAACCCCGAGATGAAAAGTTGTGCCAGCCAGGTGCCCCTCTGATGTTCCTTTCTGATCTAGCTAGCCCCTGCCTACCCCTCCAGCTCTGTCATCACCACTTCATTTGTCACCCTCTCATTTTGGAAAATTGAATGACTTGCTTGCTGTTCCATGAAAACTCCCTGATCCCTCTCTTTTGTGCTGGAAGAGCCAAGCCACCCCTGCCTTTTTGTCTGGTTAGCTTCCCGTCTTGAAGAACCAACTCAGGAATTACTACTCAGGCTTCCACTTCTGCAGGGAATTTTTCAGGCCTATTCTCCACCTAGCCTGAATGCTGTGTTCCTTCTCTGTACTCAAACAGTCTCCTGTGTTAATAATGGCTAACACCTTAAAGTTCTGTTCATGGCCAGCCTCGCTCACTGGACTCTGAGCTTGTGAGCTCTGTGACAGCAAAGAATTTCTCTGATAGGCATTTAGCATTTTCTATGTAGAAGTTAATTTGTTTAACATCACTTTCCATGTGGAGGTTAACCTGCTTAACTTCTTGTTAATCTACTTGTCTCTGCCTCCTAATTTTTCTTGTATTTCTCCTTTAGAGGTCCTAGAATCAACTGTCTCAAAGTGGGGTCCCTGATTCAACAGTATTAGCATAACCTGGGAACCTGCTAGAACTGCAAATTCTCAAGCCTTCCTCCACCTTAGTAATCAGATACTCCAGGGGGTGGTATCCAGCAATCCCTGTTTTTAATAAGCCTCTAGGTGATTTGGATGGTCTCTAAAGTTTGAGACCCACTACCTTGTAGGAAGTTATCGCTCATTAAATTGTTGTTGATTCCCTGAAGGTAGTACCCACTTATTTTCAATCTGGAAAAGAAAAAGTCATTGAGGAAATGGCAATGGAAGCTTCATTAGACTGGAGTTTTAGGAAAGGAATTTCTGGCATCATTTCAAATACATAACTTGTTCGCTCTCCTTCATATGCCTTAAAAATATGACTGATTCTCCTTTATCTGGCTCAGTCTGGCTTGGGTGTGGACTTGGAGAATGGAGGGGTTTGGACAAAATAATCCAACTAGCTGCCTTCCAGTCTTCAGGTTCTCTGCTTCTAGGATAGGCTATACACCACAAAAGAAATACAAGTTAGGGAACAGGGGACTTTGGGTTTTCCACCCACAAGGAAGTATATCCTTTTTTCCCTTCATAAGTTGAATCTGTGCCAGTCTATACTCATAAAAGAGAGATGACCAGGACCTTTTGAGAACGGTAATTGTTTGTTTTCAGGCCATAAAAATGAATCCTTGCATTGTTTTCAAAGGAACATGCTCTTCATGCAATCTATACAAATTGAATGACAAGTAGGTGAGGTCCAAGATTGGGAAGATAAAAACTTCATTTGTTGATTTTTGGCCAGAGAGCTGAAACAATGGGACAAAGGAGTGGCTTGTTGGTATAAGCTCTATAAAACACAATAATATTAGTCATGTAAACAGAAGAAAATAGGAGAGGCCTAATGAGATAAATTACACCAAGTCACCACATTAGGGATTAAAATATTCCGATAAAGCAAACACTAAAAGGTCCAAAAGAAAGGATAAAGGGAAGAGTGATAACTTCAGACTTAGAAAACAATGGGTCCTTCTATCCAGGGAGCTGACAAGAGGAGCTTTCAGAGACTATCTGAGCTGACTGAGCGCCTATTAAGATCCTACTTTTCTTCCAAAAAAAAAAAAAAAAAAACACCCTCTGCTCAAACCACTGGCAGACAAAGCCAACACATTCTTTTCTTCTTTGCTTCTCTGTTCTTTTTTTTCCCCCTTCACAATTGCAAAGCAACCCATTTTGCTATATAAGTCTGTGAAGGGAATAAAAGCGTTCACAGGTTTCCAACTCTGTATTTGCATTCGCTAGATTTGTTGGCCTGACTTCTAAAGTGTGAATCAGCCGCTGTTCTCAAGCTCAAGGGAAAAAGAGCCAACTTATCACTGTTTAAGATTGCCCATGTACCTGTGTGAACAGCAACTTTTTATGACTGATTTTATAGGGACGGTTGAACAATTGAAGTATAGTGCACGGATTTGTGCTACTTAAGCTAATAGTGCTGCCAGGTCTGGAGCAGATATTATATATCTGTCTTTATTAAGTATACATCTATCTGTAACTATGAAGAAATAGAACTTTCCCCAAAACTTGGAATGGGTAAATTCTCACTGGTTTACAATACCCAAAACTTCTTAGCAATGGTGATGAGGTTGCCAAAAGCCAGTGAGCATTTTAAAAAACAATAGAA
The DNA here is from genome assembly GCF_048418805.1 of Vulpes vulpes. Classification (NCBI taxonomy): domain Eukaryota; kingdom Metazoa; phylum Chordata; class Mammalia; order Carnivora; family Canidae; genus Vulpes; species Vulpes vulpes. The sequence goes on along the minus strand of NC_132780.1, from coordinate 44,136,311 downwards.
TAAATAGTGGTAATAGTAATAATTATAATAATAATAATAATAATAATAATAATAATAAATAACCAGGCTATCAGACCTGGATTCAGGTCAAGAGCTGACGATACTACTGCTAGAGACAGGACACCAGCTGAGCTTTTCAGGAATATTCTTCCTGGGTGTCAAAACTCAAGGCTATGAGAAAAAAAAACAAAGCAAAATGAAACATTTGAGCCTAGATATTTTCACAATAAACTTTTGATGATTTGATTGGTTGCTTTTATTATTTTTATTTATTTATTTTTAAGTAGGCTTCATACCCAACATAGTAGCTTAAACTCATGATCCTAAGATCAAGACTTATATGCTTTACCAACTGAGCCAGTCAGGCAACCCCAATTAGTTGTTTTTAAAAGGTATGTATGCATTTGCTATGGAAAGTATTAAAAATATTAAAAATGCAAAAAAAATAAATAAACCCAGCCTTGATCATAAGACCTACATAAAGCCATATTTTGGTTTATGTCCTTCCAGGTTTTTTTTTTTTTTTGTGTGTGTGTGTGTGCCTATATCAAGATAGGCACACACATACAAATACACACAAGGATTGGTATTAACCAATCCAATACCATACTATGATATACTAATATATACTACTGCATTATGTACATTTTTCACTTAGTAATTATTTTTTTTAAGATTTTATTTATTCATGAAAGACAGAGAGAGAGAGAGAGGCAGAGACACAGGCAGAGGGAGAAGCAGGCTCCATGCAGGGAGGGATCCTAGGTCTCCAGGATCATGCCCTGGGCTGAAGACGGTGCTAAACTGCTAAGCCACCCGGGCTGCCCTTCACTTAGTAATTATATATAATTTATTTCCAACAAAAATTTTAAAGCAAAGGTTGTAAATTGATAGCCAATGAAAAGGTCTGATTGGCTCAAACAGTGGCCAACCAAGTGGGGCTGAGGAGAGCTAATCCTTTGAGACAGGGCCTGTGTTCTCTACTTTGCTGAAGTCTCTGCTACTCTACTGTTCTCCATCTGAGACTGGCAGCTGCCATTTCTAATTTCACTTGTACCTAAAAAAAAAAAAAGTAGTTAAGAGGAAAGTGAAATAGTACTCCTGTTCTCCATGTCTCTGTTTTACATCCAGACTTTTTCACTCACTTCTGTTACTGCTTGGCACCTAGGTTTGGAATCCTTTTACTAAAGCATGTTTTGTAAAAGCTTTAGAAAATACAGCATTGGGGCGCCTGGGTGGCTCAGTTGGTTAAGTGTCCGATCTTGGTTTTGGCTCAGGTCATGATCTCAGAGTCATGAGAGACTAAGCCCCATTTCAGGCTCTGTGTTCAGGGGGAGTCTGCTTGAGATCCTCTCTTTCCTTCTCTCTCTCTCCTTCTCCTCGCATGTGTGCATGCTCTCTTTTTCTCTCAAATAAATAAATAAAATCTTTAAAAAGAGAAAGAAAATACAGCATTATGTGACTTCCATAATTTACTAGACCAAATCACTGCTACTGCATATCCAAGTTGTTTCCAGTTCGTTGATATTACGAATAATACTAGAAGGAACATAAATGTAAAAGGAAGTTCCTAGAAGCAGAATTGATTTTGAAGGGCAAGAATATTTTCTTTTTGATAGCCGCTTCCAAATGCCTTTCAGGAAAGTTGTACCAAATGCATTCTACTAACAACAGGTGATTTTGCTTATTCCCTATTCTCTCTCTATGCCAGAGTATTACTATCCATTTTGGTAAAAGTATTTGCCAGTTTGAGGAGTTAAAAGTGGCAGTTCAAGCATTATGCTAAATGAAGTAAGTCAGAGAAAGAGAAGAACTGTATGATCTCACTTTGATGCGGAATTTTTAAAAATGGCATTTTAAAAATAGCAAACATAAAATGGGCATTTTTAGGGGAGCCTGATTGGCTCAGTTGGTAGAGCATGTGACTCTTGATCTTGGGGTTGTGAGTTTGAGCCCCATGTTGAATGTGGACTGTACTTTTAAAAAAAAGCATTTTTAATATGTATTTCATACTCATTTTTTCATATAAGGCAATTATATTTTCTTTGGGAATTGCCTATTCATGTGTTTGCTCATTTTCCACTAGGGTATTCATAATTTTCTAAATGGACTATAAAAATTTCATAAGTAATGATATAATTTTACTTGGTCATATATGCTATAGGGTTCTCCCCAGCTCTCATTTTAATTTTGTGTGTGATTTCTTTTGACATGTTTAAATTTTTAACATTCATGAAGTCAAACCTAGCCATGCTGTGTTTCCTTCCTTTGTATACTTATAAAGTCCTCTACGTTGTGACTGTGTAAAATTTTATGTATCTTTCCTCCTGTTCTTTTATGGTTTTCCATTTTACATTTATGTTTTCAGTATCCCTTTTGCCCTCTCAATAACATCGGCCAGGGCTCCATAAATGAAACTCTGCCTCTTGGGCCATGTGACACTATATCCACCCAGGGTTCCTTTTTAGTTCTCATGCTTCTCTAATTCTTCTCAATTTTCCCATAATAGCTCCTTGCATATTCACAATCCTTTAAATATTTCTTAGACTAACATGTGCTTCAAAAATGATTTGGGGAATACCATAAAAATGCAGTTGTTCTGCTTCCTGAGGTAGGACTCAGAAAAATGCATTTTCACCAAGCATCTGAGAGAATTTTTCTGTGAACTGATGAAGGAACTCCTGGGCCCTTTTGCCAATGTAAACTCTGTTTATATCGCTATCTCCATGTCTACACAGAACCACATTCACATCTGTGTAGGACCTACTGAACATCTGTAACTCAAACCCAATACAAAGCACAATTAATTACCTCTCTACTCAAAACTGCCCATCTGCAACCAACAAGAGGTCTCCCTGCCCTGGATCTGAATCAGCCATTTCTCCAAGGATCTCTAATATCTTTTATTAGATAATGATATTTAGAAACTAAGATGTGGGCACTGTACACTCACCATTATCTTAGCTTTGAACTGTTTCCTTAGGACACAGTTCCAGCAGTGAGATTATTGGATTACAGAAGATGAAATATTTTATGGCTCTTGATTCAATATTGACAAAGGTACAACCAGCCCATTCATGGGCCCGGTTGGGACCATATATCTTTGCCTTTCCTCCCTCAGCTGGTGTCAGTCACTAATATTAAAGCAGTAGCGTTATCTAACATTGTCCTCCTGGTATTAGAAGTTCAGGGGAGAGTTCTGACATACAGTTCCTATCAGTCTTCTCTAGTCCTCTAGGGATCTTTGCTAATGGAGAGAACAACAAATTCACTCTGAACAGGAGCCAAATATGGAAGAAAGAACTAGGTGGGCAAGTGCCCTAACCAGATCTCACTCATGCCCCTTCTCTAAATCAGTGAGTATTTGGCACATTTGCGGAGGAAGATGGGGCAAAGGCCAGAACTTGTAGGCAAGGCTTCCCACTTGCATTTACCTTCTTAGTCTAAGCACCTTCAGAATGCACCATGAAGACTAGCCTGGCTTTTCATGATGGCAGCGAAAAATAGAAAGATGGGCATGATTTCCAAGCTTTAATCAACACTAACATGCCCCCAAAATGTGTGGCCCAGATTGGCATATTGGAGGAGACGGAGGATGGAGAGAAAGGTAGTCAAGAAGAGGAGTAGAAAGGGGGAGAAATGTGATTTCTCCTAGACCTAGAGTTATCATTTGTGACAAGAGGGAAATGGGATTCCTTCTCCCACAAGTACTACCAGGCATACTCTTCAACCTTTGTTTACTCTTCCTTCTCTGAGGTATAGCCTACATTTGCTCACCCAAACTAACTCCAAAAGACACTGCAAAGCCCTTGGAAAGAAAAAGACTTGCTACAAGCTGTCTCAATTTCCTTAAGGGCCAGAAGTGAAGAAAAAGATGTCAGGAATATAACATGGTATGTTAATTATACTGGAATTAAATTTTAAAAACTTAGTGAAATTAAGAAAAGAAAGAAAGAAATGAAAGATGCCAGGGAAGAATCAGAGCAGATATTGATCATCCTAACAAATCCTGTACTTGTCCAAAAACATGCCACTACTGTATTGCTGCTGATGGTGAGTTCAAGAGAGATCACTTCCTTTTGAGTTCTTCTGATGCTCCTGATGACTGGAACTCCTACCATCTCCAAATTGGACTGCTCTAAGTCCAGCTCGTTCAGTTAAATCCAGACATTAGGTCTTAGCTAAAGAGTAGTCAGTAGCCGGCATCCTGGCTAAGAACACGGACTGTAATGTGGCTCTGCCATTCACTAGAGGTGAGATCTGGGTCTTAGTTTCCCATTTATTAAATGGAGATGTATTAGCCAGGGTTCTCTATGGAAACAGAACCAATAGGAGATATATGGTGGGAGGCAAAAGAGAGAATTATTACAGGAAATGCTCATATGATTATGGAGGCTGAGAAGTCTGCCTGCAAGCTGAAGCACTGGGAAAGCCAGTGGGTACTTCTGTCTGATTCTAAAGGCCTGGGAACCAAATGAGTTGATGGTGTAACTCTCAGTTGGAGGCCAAAGAGAGAACAAGGATTGAAACCACCGTGGGGGGGGTAGTAGGAGTGGTGATGGCATAAATCCCAGTTCAAGTCTGAGGACCAGCAGTGTTGTCAGAGGGCAGGAGAAGATGGATGTCTCAGCTCAAGCAAAGAGCAAATTTGCCTTTCTTCCACCTTTTTTTGTTCTATTGAAGGCCTGACTTGACCAGATAATACCCATTCACACTGGTGAGGGCAATCTTCCTTATTTATTCACTCTGCTTCCTGAAATACTGCCACAGTTATACATAGAAATAACATTTTACCAGCTCTCTGGGCATCCCCCTTAGCCCAGTCAAAATGACCCATGAGATTAACCATCACAGGTGAAAACAGTACTGACTTCAGAGTCATTGTGAGGAATAGAAGAATTTATATGTAAAGTATGTAGAACACTGAACTCAGAACAATGGTTAGAAGGTGATGATAATGATAATGGCAACTAAAGAAGGTGCCAAATGGCATTTTCCTTCAACCTGCTAGCATAATATTCCCTCTGACCACTGTTTTCATTTTAAAGTGGTCCCCAAACTACTTGGTCCCCAAAGTAGCGTCAGAGGATGCTACTGCTTTAGGAGCTGGGCCAAAGTGACTTATTGCTACAATCATATAATGACAGCCTTCCCTACCCCTCTCTCCACTAACTGCAGATCAAGTTAAGTAAATGGATAACTTAAAAACTTAAGTTTAAGTTTTTAAACTTAAATTTTCATCCCATTAGTTTTTACACTTTCAATGCTAAATGAGCATTTGGAAAGAATTAATGAGTAGAAAATAATTATTACTAGAAATGCTCAGAAATAGTCACCCAGGCATAGCTCAACAGCCAGATTATTTTTCATGAGGATGTACCCAATTGTTTCTATTCTAGATTTCATAAATATAAGAGTTATTTTCTGCTAGTAAAATTAGTCTTCAATTGTATGAGAGAATGAAGTATGTCAGTATTTGGTTTTGTCCTACCAAGAGGATAGTAGGGTCAAGGTTCAGTGCTAGGTGAGAAAATTTGGGTCCCTAAGATGAGATACTGAAGGCCTTCATGATGCCATCTCCAGGCACATGGCTCCTCTTTTGTATACAGGGCTCACTAAACATAACACTCATCTGACTGTTAGCATGTACTGTCTTATAGGATTTTATTATTATTACTCATCATTTAAAGCATTAGTTTTTATTTTCCAGTTACACTTACATCTATGAAAGAATGACTTTTATATAGTTCCTTATGTCTTAAGACATGTCTAGAAGAAAACTATATTTTTGGTGTATATCTGAAAAAAACACATTGGTTAATAACTTGTTGCCTTGCATGGATTATGCTTCAAAATTTTTAACTTCCAATAATCACCCCCAAAAATGAGATGTGTGGTAGCTAAATCTTAATCATGAAGGAACTAGAAAATGTCTGCCAACTAAGGACCAAAAGCCCATAGTATGAGGTCTAGAGCTGGAGCTTCATGATTAGAGGATGAGCCCCTAAAAGTAGTTGTGGCTGGGAAAAAAACTCGGCTCCACCAAAGTAATTCCACTTGCTCTAAAGGCTTATTGGTGGCCCTCACTACCAAACTGCAAATGATTTGTACTTTTCTGGGTCCTAACATTTGAAGAGGCTGTCTCCCTATTGATTCCTTTTATATATGGAAGAACTGTGGTTTTTGCTTTCTACACAGACCACTGAGCTAAACTCGGTGAAACTAAATTCAGCTTGAAACTCTTATTGGATATCTGTTGAGACTGTGGAACTATACAGTATCCTGTCAGAATGTTTTTCAAGAAATATGAATGATGGAGTTCACAGAAGGAACATCTTAGGCTTTTTTTGCACTGGAAATAAACATTCTCAGCCTTAACCTCTTCCACTCACAAAGAACACCCCCCTCCCCACCCATGCCTTTCCCTACCACCTGTCTGCCATACTTAACTCAAAGGGATGATGGAAATGAGAATACTTCATGCCTAGAAAAGACTCTCTTCTAGTCCATGCTCGTTCTGATGCCCGTAAATACATTATTATGTGAATACACCTACTAAAAAAGAGGGGTGTATTTCGAAGGACCTGCTTGAAAACGTTGGATGACACTTGAGAGACTACAAACTCTTGATATGCGTCCCCATTTGACACTGAAAGAATTCTTACTGAGGGAAATTGAAGAACGAAGTACCACCTTCTGCTTGTCCATTATTCCTTCTCCATCTCCCCTCCTCCAATCCTGGGAGCTCAGTACTGTTCACAACATAAAGATAGGCTTTGTTCTATCTTCCCAAACAGAACTTTTCCTGAAATGGCTATCATGGGGGGAGGGAACATATATAGCAACGCTAAACATACTATGTTTTTTAGGTCATAAGGTTCTTTTCTCTTTTTTTAAGCCTAATTTGAGTAGCCAAGATTATTTACTGATGGTCTAATTTTTTCCATAATGGAAAAAGCCAAACCTAGACAGAAAAATCCCTTCTTTTTTTTCTCTCACTCTTGTCATAAACACAGGTTTTATATTTCAATTTTTCCCCTTCTTTCTAAAGTAGGCCTGATTTCAAATGAAAGATTTCAAATGAAGAAAGACACATAGAAGAGGTCCTAAAGAGTCTCTTGGTAGACACAGAATTGTTGAATTTAAAGATAATTGAGTTTGACTTCTACCATATAACAGCAACGCACAGCCATTAGGATTCTTACTTAGACAGGGCTCATCAATTCTCACTAAACCTTATTCACAGATTTGAAAGACCTCGGCCATTGCTAATAAAACAGATGATGTGGAAGGAAAGTCTCTGGGAGGAAAGTGGAAGTTCCCAGTTCAAAAATAATCCTAAACCAGATCACACTCCTTAAAAAAGTTCCATTAATATCTAAATGACTTCCTAATTTCTATATGTGTTTCTCAAGATCTTTCCAAGCACGACTTCATATTTGTTGGGTAAGATGGCATGACATTCAAGGAAAACATATTAGAGATCTAATTCCATTAAGTGCTCACTGGTTAGTCACAAGTTTTTACTATTATATTCTCTAAAGGGGCAACCCAGGGCATTTAGCCACCAAAGGAACTGTCGTATGCTGTGGTGAAGTTGTTCATTATTTTTCATAGCCCACCCCCAAAATTTCATTTTTATTCCAAAAAGATAGGTGTATTAGTGTTATTTCTTCTTGAGTATGAAACAGCCTATGAATGTAGCAGTGGGATAAGGAGAGGTCATTCAAGGTCAGTGGCTCCTGCCTTTCCCTGAGATCCACTTATCCTGTCCCCAAGAAACACCATGATGATGTACTTCCTGAGCCCCAGAGAACTGGCCCACGACTGGACTAGAGTTCCACTTAGAAAGCTCCTTGGGAATCCCTGCTGCCATCTGATTTTCTAGGCTGCTCCGAGGCAGGGGTGGTACTTCCCCAGCTGTGAGGGTAGAGCCTTTATCAAGCCCCAGGTAAAAAGGGAAAGAACACAAGGCTGTTAGGGCCAACCACTGCATTAAGAACTATATATGTTTATCTCAGCTCATCCCATTCAGTGTAGCAACCACCCAGAGAAATCTGTGCTGTCATCCTGATTTTATAGGCGAGGAAACTGGCCCAGAGAGGGGAAGTGGTTTGCCCAAGCTCATATAGTAAGAAGCAGATAGGAATTCCATTGCAGGGCCCTCTGTCTCTGAACCTGGTACCCTTCTTGGTATAATTATGTTTGTTAGGTATTTGGTTTTGTTTCTATGCTTGGGGGGTGGGGTGGACAGGGAGGTGGACGAGGGGCACCCTGAGATGAGGGGAATATGGGATGGGGATGCAGGGCCAGCATTGCAGGCAGCACCAAAAGGATAAGCAGGAAATTTCCTGAATGGCTTTGGATCCTACCAGTTTGGAATTATGACTGACTTTAGGGCAGGGATTATGATTCACTGTTGTAAAAAGTGTAAAGGAAAGAAAGCCTGTCCTAATGTTATTGATTATAGTTTTGGGGTTAATGACTTTCCATAAGTCAGAGATGTTAATCAAATTTAAAAATTCTATGGCTGTGATAGTTCACTTTATGTCAATTTGACTAGGCTAAGGGATGCTCGGATAGCTGGTAAAACATTTCTGAGTGTGTCTGTAGGTGTGTTTCTGGAGATTAGCATTTGATTCAGCAACCTGAGTAAGGAAGACTGTCCTCACCCCTGCAAGTGGGTGTCATCTAATCCATAAAGGGTCCCCCAAGTAAAACAGAAAGGAGGAGGATTGGCAAACTCTCCTCTTTTCTTGAGCTCGGATGTGTAGCTCCCAGTCCTCTTGCCTCCAGACTCTAAAACTTATGCCAGTGCTCCCTCTGTTCTCAGGACTTCATACATGAACTGGATCATACCACCGGCTGTCTTGGTTTTCTAACTTACTGATAGCGGATGGTGGGACTTCTTGGCTTCCATAATTGCATGGGCTAAGTCCTGACTTCGGTGTCCTATTGGTTCTGTCTCTCTGGAGAACCCTAACTAGTATGATTGTATAATTTAAAGCAGTGTTTTTAAACCAGGTGTTGCAATGTGTGCTTGTGACTTGCATGTGCATGTGTGTGTATGTGTGAAAGACAGAGAACTGGACTGAGATTTTAAAAATGTATTTCTTACTATGGTCCGTGGTCAAAGACACTTGAAACCCATTGGTTTTAAAAGGGCTTTGGAGGATAGAAATAAATCCAATCACATTCAATAGGCCAAATATTTCCAGACGTGTTATCAGGGCCCTGGCTACGTGTCTGCTGTTACCAGGACATCTCAAACCACTATTAATCACAGAACTCTCTATGGCCTCCATAATTTTGTGTTTTTATTTTTAAAAATGTTATTTGTGAAGTTGTAAATTAGAACAAGTTGCCCTGTTGGCCTAATGGAGTTAAGACTCATGGTCTCCCTCATTCCTCTGCTACTGAGCTGTCTTTATTTGCTGAATTGCAATGTGGGGTATGGATTGGGTGCTGCCAGAAAGCACACAACTCAAAGTGGCTGTGTTTCTCTGCTGGTGGGCACAATTCCAGAGCCCGAGGCAGCTGTTAACTCTGTTTGCAGAAATATAAATTCTTAAAGTATCAACCTTAGCTCCAAAGTGCCAAGAGAAATCCCTACAAAGCTTGTGGGCAAAATACATAGAAACATTTTTTTTGTCAGTAGGTCAATGAGCAATGGAATCTAGTGAGAGGAGAAGGAGAAATGATACCTAAGTACTCAGCAGTGGGTAGAGCCTCCTACGGAGCTCTGCCAAGTGCCAGGGTTCAAAACCAGTCCTCCCACCTGCAACTCTGGGAAAGTACTGGGCTTCAGGTTTCTTTATCAACAAAACATGGATGATAATATACTTGCCTAATAGAAATGATGTGGGGGTCAAATGAAGTTATACAAACAAGTAAAAGCACTTAGAAGAATGCCTGACATGTAGTAAGTGCTCAATAAACAATCATATGCACAAATTTAGGAAATAAATAGAATGAGAATCCACCCACTGTGAAATCACCAAAGAAAAGAATCCTATTGACTTAAAGAGATTGGTAACATACACATAAGATAAAATGTATCATCTTAACCATTTTTAAAATCAAATTAAAAAACATTTTTAAATAGGCTTCATGCCCAGCATGGAGCCTAGCGTGGGGCTCAAATTCACAACCTGGAGATCAAGACCTGGGTGGAGATCAGGATTTAGAGGCTTAGCCGACTGAGCCACCCAGGTGCCCCTTAACCATTTTTAAGCACAGTTCAGTGGCAGTAAGTACATTTACATGGTTGTGGTGCCATCACCACCATTCATCCAGAGGACTCTTGGAAGACTGAAACTCTACAATAATGCCCCATTCCGTCTCCCCAGCCCTTGGCCATCTGACTTCTTGTCCACAAATTTGCTTATCTTGGTGCCTCATATAAGTAGAATCATACAATATCTGTCTTCTTGTCAGGCTTATTCCACTGAACATAATGTCCTACAGGTCTGTCCACATTGCAGCGTGTGTCAGAATTTGCTTCCTTTTTAAGGCTCGTTGACTTTTTAACCTACCAATTGCTTTTTTTCGAGTTTTCAGAAACTAAAGATGTAAATAGGACACCTCCTCTCTCCAACAAAGGCAAATAACGTCTGGAAACACTCCCTGGAGTTACCTGGAGATACCTGTCTCCATAGAAATGCTAATTGGAAAACCAGTTTTCCTTAGAAAAGTATTATTCCTTGAGGCAGGCTGTTTACATTAATCAACATTCCTCTAATACTTGTCAGTGTTTTGTAACACTTTTTCAAGTGCCAATTGTAGCTTGCCAGTTCTTCTGAAGTGTGGCGCCTGTGAATGGGGGAAAACCGGAATGGTAACTCTGTTCCCTGGGGGCATTTTCTGCCATGGTGAAGCAGTAATTTTGATCATTTTCATTTTACACAAACGTGGCTTAGGTGCACGTTGGCTAGAGATAGTGGATGGACTGAATAGTCGGGGTGCGAAAAATCCCCGTTTCCCTGTACCTTCCTATATTCACCTCCTTGTAAAGTATTCAAGTTTTTCATTGAAAGTTGTGGATTTAATCTGTTTTACACAGCAACCAGAATCTGCTTACCACTGTCACAGAAATTTTCCCTTTCCATAAACATAATGGGGACAGGAAAAACAAAAACATGCTAAACAGCTACAATTAAAAAGAAAAAGAAAAGATAGATGGGACATTCCAGCCGACAACTCTTTGATTATGCTTTGTCACTTTTCATGATTTTTGGGGGGAACTATTTATTTATCGGCACATCATAAATATGTGCCTCTGTGATTCTAGATGAGCATAACATCAATGTCCGAGATTTAGTTCCATTTTCGTTTCTTTCAAATTAATATTTAAAGCTTAGTACACACAGCAATCCTCTGTTTCAGCATTATATTTCAAAATATTTAGGAAATTCCAAAATCAAACCAACAATTTGTAAATTTCACTGCAAAGCTCAAGCGATGAAAAGGCCAGTAGAACAACTATTTTTATAATGGGAATTAAGAAATTAAAATAAAATTTATTTGCTATCTTATTTTTAATATATAGTTTTCATTTTTGTTTTATAGTGAAGTTTCTGGTGATTTGAGCTTGACGGCACAAAAAACGATGCATCAGAGGATTGCTAATGTAATTTTCTTAAAGATATTCATTTTATATTAATTGATAACTAAGGGTCATTTGAGACTGCAGAGAAAACAAACAAAAATAAATAATAAAAAAACTAAAAGATCCAGAGCCAAGTGGGTAATCTTTTGGTTACTAAGTACAGTTTTTCCGTGATCAGAGAAAAAACAAACAAAACGCCATTTTTTTCATACTTTTTAAAACTAGAAACATTGTGAATCAATCTTTTAAAGACAAAGGAAATTTTCATATTGACACATAAAGAAAAAGATGTAACATTGACCCTGAAATTATTTTCCCATTTTTTTATCATGAAATATTCCAAACATAGTTGAAATACTAAGAGGAGTAGTGACAGATTCTATCCTTAAATTCTGAGACTACATGTTTCAGGAAATTTGCTTTCTCTTTTTGCACACACACTTTTTATTTGCGGTTGCAGACATCATTTGAAGTTGTAGGCTTTACCAAGAATCTTCTCAGAACAACATCCTCCTACGTAACCACAAATTTCTCACGTCAAGAAAATTAACCATGATTCCGTATTACCTAATATCCAGTCCCACATTCATATTGCCCAAGAAAGTCTTTCAGAGTTGCTGGGGGTTTTTTGTTTTTGTTTTTTGTTGTTGTCTTTTTGTTTAATAACAAGGAACCAATTAAGATTCACATATTACATTTCTCTCATATGCCTTTGTTTGGAGGGACAGTCCTCCCTATTCTCTTCCCTACACCTGTAACACTGGCTTATTTTTATTTGTTTGTTTATTTTAAAGTAGGCTTTACACCCAACTTGGGGCTTGAACTCAGGACCCTGAGATTTAGAGTTCATGCCATAATGACAGAGCCAGCCAGGTAACCCTAATATTGACTTTAAAAAACATCTTTAAAAATTTAGTTATTTGAGGTGGGAGGAGCTGGGGAAGGAACAGAGGGAGAGGGAGAAGTAGGCTCTCTCCTGAGCAGGGAGCCTGATGGGGTGCTCAATCCTAGGACCCTGGGATCATGACCTGAGTCAAAGGCAGATGCTTAACTGACCGAGCCACCCAGGCACCCTAACATTGACTTTTTAAAGAGCCCAGGCCAAAACGAACTAGGGGTGGTGGAAGGGGGGAGGAGGGCGGGTGTTGGAGGGGAATGGGTGACGGGCACTGAGGTGGACACTTGACGGGATGAGCACTGGGTGTTTTTCTGTATGTTGGTAAATTGAACACCAATAAAAATTAATTAAAAAAAAAAATAAAATAAAGAGCCCAGGCCAGTCGTCTTGTGACATGTGCCAACATTCTGTATTTATGTCATTTGACTTGTTCATGTAGGCCTAGAATTTCCATTCTAGAGGCTGAAGACATCTGGAATACCTACCGCCTAGCCTTCTAGCTCTTTATCATTTCCCAGAGCTCCTCTGCCTTCAATCATGAGGAACACCATGAGATCACAGATGAGTTGAACTCCAGCCTCAACTCTTCAAAGCAATTGCCAGTTTCTTTTTTTTCCTTAAGATTTCATTTATTCATGAGACACACACACACACACACACACACACACAGAAAGAGAGGCAGAGACACAGGCAGAGGGAGAAGCAGGCTCCATGCAGGGAGCCCAACGTGGGACTCGATCCCGGGTCTCCAGGATCATGCCCTGGGCTGAAGGCAGCACTAAACCGCTGAGCCACCGGGCTGCCCCAATTGCCAGTTTCAAGAAAAAAAAGTATTGGAGATCCCTGGGTGGCTCAGCAGTTTGGTGCCTACCTTCGGCCTGGGGCATGATCCTGGAGTCCCGGGATCGAGGATCGAGTCCCCCATCGGGCTCCCTGCATGGGGCCTGCTTCTCCCTCTGCCTGTGTTTCTGTCTCTGCTTCTGCCTCTCTCTCTCTCTCTCTCTCTCTCTGTGTGTGTGTGTGTGTGTCTCGTGTGAATAAATGAATAAAATCTTTTTTTTAAAAAAAAAATTATTTAAAGGATACCCCAAAGCAAAAGCTTTTCTAAGGTTAAAAGAGAGGCATCCTGGTTTAATACTGATCTCCTTGCAAGTCCAGGGTCTGCAGCGTGGTAGGCCCTCACAGACAGCACTCAGGGGGTCAAGGTCAGCTCGTGGTTTATGTGAACAGGTAGGAAAGATCAGCATACATGCTTCCTTTAACGTCCTTTTGCCTTACCAAATGACTCTTTGGCTCCTGTTGAGCTAAATACTAAACTGAAAGAATAAAAAAAAGTGTATTACCTCGACTTTTATCAGACTTCAGAATGGAATAAAAAAAAAAAACTTGCTAATTTACACTGAGACGTATTGGTACGTTATGCTCTGAGCTCCAGGAAATATCTGCTCTTGCCCCAAAATACTGTCTTTGCTTTTCAAGGGCAGCTCCCCAAGGACTTGGAGAGCTCTGATAGAAACTATTTCAAGGAAAACTAATCCTGCATCTACGGGAACACGGAGGAGTGTACCATCCATGTGCATAAGATGTAAACAGGCCGAGAAGGGCATTTAATATGTGAGAGAAAATGCTCCAGTGGTATTTGGGGCTGTGTTTCTGCAGTGGCTTATAGACAGAGGCTATTTTGGCCTGGTACCTCTCTAGAAATACAGACTTAAATAAACAAAAGTTCAACCTCCACCGAGGTGGTGTCCTTCTGCAAGTGTTTTTAAAAACGTGATTGGCCAGCTAAGAAGTTTATCCGCCTGGTGCCTCAAATTCTCAAACAGTTTATTTGAATACCACGTGAATGTCTAATCTCCTACAAATTTTGGGGCTTTAACAAGGTAAACAGATGAGTGGCTGTGAAAGTAAACACTGCATTTCCTCCCAGGCTCCAAAATTCTACTCCCTCCATCCCTTTCACTGGCCCCAGCCTTCCCCTTCCCAAGCTTGGTCTCTTGTACCCTGCAGAAGTACTGAAATTGCAAAGGAGACATTTTTAATTATAAGTACTACAGTAATGAATTCAAGTACACTCGTTTATCATAAAGGGCTTTCCCATCTGTCTCTAAAGTATACTTAAAAAGGCTGTGTATTTGATAACATTAGCACTGAGCATCTTCCACATATTAATGTTCAGCATTTTAGATGTTCTTCGCTTCCCCCAACCCCTGAAGACAACACAGCGGTAGTTTGAGAAAAGGCACATTTATCTCTGTGTTTGGGAGTGCCTGTGTGGTCTTTTCCTAATTTATTTGCACTCTAATCCTCAGGGATAGCATCCCAATCCCCCATAGGCAAAGGGAGATTAGGGAATGGGGATGTCTGCTTCTCCCCATTCTGACAGAGAAAAGAAAACAACTTCCTCAAGTCCCTCAAGTTCATCTGGCCACTGTACAAATTGTTCTTGAGCATGGAGGGTTTCCAAAAGCCCTAATTAGCAACTCACAGCAAACATTTCTTTGCATTAGCTAATGATCCGGCTACACTTGTAAGCAAACAGAACCAACATATCTAATCAATGCTGAAAAACCAACCAAATGCCTATTAAACATCTGGATGTAATTTTCTAGTTAGAACAAAATGAAAACATATGCAGGTTCCTTTGATCTGCATCTTAACAAAGAAATTGTTGATAAAAAAGCACACTGGTCAGTCAATGTGTCATTTTCATAAACTACTCGTTTCTCTTCAAATGCTCCCAGTTTAATTTAGTTGGTTTCCTGCAATCTCTAATTTTACCATATTGTGTGAAACCGCAAGAGATTCTTTGGATGTGATTTTATTTGAGGTTTTACTGCTGCATGGATCGGCTACTGATTTTTTTTTTTTTTTCCTTTCTTTGCTTTCTCTCTCCATGCCCCACACCCATCCTGCCCTTTTCTTTGGTAAAGGGGTGGGGGAAAAGGTTATAAAGCAATGCTGGGAAAATTCTTCTGGACCCTATATTCTCAGGGTTTAAGAAAACTCAGTTAAAAAAAAAAAGTCAAATGAGAAAATGCATGAGCAATAACTCACAGCTAAACGGAAGAGAAAATAATGTGATCTTCAGAAACCGACATACTCATTTCAAATAAAAAAGTAATAGATTTAAAAGATGCATAATATCATTCATCAGCAGCCATAGCTTTTTCTATGACATGTTTAGAACCTGTACGATATACCATCTACTTTTTGTAATGACTTACGCCATTGGCTGACTTGAAAATTTGATAGTCAGCAGCAAACAAATGGAAATATACCCCTATATGCATCAAGGATAAAATAAACAATCTGGTAATCTTCTTGTTGCTTTGCAGAGGATAAAAAGGGGATTGTTTTTTTCAGAGATAATTTTCTATGGAAGCGGCGTACTTAATATCATTTCATGTAAAAACATCATCAACATATGAATATGTTAAAGGTAAAAAAGATTATGGTTAACAGACTTTAAATAGAAGACTAAAATGATAGATTTCATGGGTAGGATTATTTTCTTTTAAACAGGCTGTAGCCAATCTGCACATATATTATTTATTTAAAACATAAGATTAAAGCTACTTGATTGTTAAACACCATCATTTGTAATGCAGTTTGATGAGAGTTTTGTAGTATAATTATTACAGCATGACAATCACAAAGAAAATATGACCTTGAAAAGGGGCCCAGCCTTCTCCCTCTGTCAAGGAGGATGGGATACACTCGAAAACCAACCATCTTTATGTACACAATTAAAGGTCTTCCAATTTTGAAATCATCACTCTTTCTTTTCTCCAGATACTACATTATACGGAATTCAGAAGGTTCTTGTCTCGAAGTACACCGTTTTAATCTCTCTGTTTAAACCTAATTACCAGTGTGTGCTAGTAAATCAAAATAAAGCTTGGGTAAGCCAGGGAGAAGTGTCAGTTGCCCCAGTTGGCTCAGCATGCACAGGCATATTTGTGGCATCCAAGTTCTTTCTACACAGTCCTGAAGCTGATTACGGGATGAACTGACCATAGACTGGCATATGGGGCCCAACCACTAGATGAAGATTACAAGGACCGCAGGTTGCCAAAGGACAAAACTTAGCGGCCCATGAATCACATTATTTCAAAAAGTCCTATACGTGGAGCAAGTCTGCTCCAGTCATCACTCCGTTTAACTCAGGAAAGAGGGACAGTGCTTCCTTCCTTTTCATTCTCCATGTTAGCAAAACGAATAATATAACCCTCTCCCCAACCCCACTTAATGAGAACACTGCAAAACCGCATACCCAACTTGTTTAAGAATTTACTGTGGCCTTGTACAGGCTGGCTAAAATCGCTCCTTTAATTTTTCATTTATAATTGATATTTGGGATTGATGCAATTATAGACAAATCAATATCATGCATATTTAAAAACAACTCCAACGGTGAAATGTATTATCTAAAATGATTCTTTTAATATTTCAAGAAAAAGATCTCTGAGAAAGAAAATCTCCGAATCAAATGTGTTTCTGTTTAAATAAATGCTTTTCCATAAGTCCCTGGAAAGTAAAATAGTGAGAACGTGGGAGTTATCAGTACCCCAAACTGAAGTATATTCCAAGGTAGGATGAATGCTTGTCAAAGACGTGTCTTTCTTACCGAAGTATTCACCACCATTTGGCTACCACAGTATTATTCACTCACCGATCGTGTGAAAATAGCTCAACCTAACTGTTCTTTAAATAAAAGTATAAATGCGGCAATACTGAAGGTTTTCTGCTGTGTCGTGTATTTGGAGACATAGACAAAAACTGGAGATTGACACAGGGTGCCACATTTACTTAAAACCTCAAAATCCCTTCTAGGTCAAGTTCCACTCGTAAGAATTTTAGCCACGAGTGGCTAATGGACCCAACGCTTCCCATTTAGGTCCTTGCGCAGCTCCGCCCTGCCCTGGGTACCACCCAAAGGATGGGGGTAAGGGGCGGGCAGGACACGTTCCCAGGTCTCAATGCGGGTTTATCCCATTGTCTCCCTTTGTTTCTAGGAATGGGGAACAGACTCGTGGGCATGTTGCTGAGAGGCCCCTAAACTCTCGGCGGCCCCCAACTCCCAAGACGGCGAATTCGGTCCAAGGCAAGGACCAGAGATTTCGCGCTTCCGCGACTGGGACGCGCGTGCCTTGCCCTGGCAGCACCTCAGGGCATCCTTCCCGCCAAACGGAGGCAGGCCGACCTTTCCGCAAAGTCGTCCGAAATGCTTCAATAAGAGCCAACCGCTCCCACGTTGGGTGCAAAGGATGGGGGGGAAGGGGGGTGGCCTGAGGATTCAGATCCCCGTGTTAGACGGCGGTGACCCTGCGCCAGCCCACGCGCCGCCGCGCTTTCCACCAAGCGCACAGTCCACTACTGCGTCTCACGGAAAAACAATCCTCAGAGAGATTTTTGAATGTGACCTCACTTTCTAAAGAGGAGCATCGCACAAGGAAGGGGCGCGCACGGAAAGACTCATTTGGCTCGAGCTACCAACCTCCCCAACCCTCCCCCGCCCCCCATAAGAAACCAGGCGGGTTAGACTCCGAGTTACTTTCACTGAGATCTGAGGATTTCCATTAAAGGGAAAAGTGAACAAGTGGCAGGATTTCTGCAAACTCGAGCCCCCAGCTTCCGCGGCGGCACGCTCGGCCCCTCCCGCTCGCGCGCGCCCGCGCCCGCGCGCACCCGCGCCGGCCCCACGTTACTTTGATTGACAGCCCGGCCCCGCCGCTCTCCTTCCCACCGACCTTCCCATCCGCGGTGCCAATCTCGGCGCCTCGCCTCTTCCCATTGGCTGCTTTCGGCGTCCCGCGGCTCCTCCGGGAACAGTTCCTCACCGAGCCCGGGAGGACGCGGCGGGCTGGGGGGGGGAGCGGGGTGGGAGGGGAGACCGGGGAGACGGCGGAGACGCGAGCGAGTCGGGTGGGAGGGGAGGGGGGGGACGGCCCGCGCGGCGCGGCGCTGCCATAGGCTGCGGGGAGGCGTCGCGTCAGCGCCCCACGTTGGGCGCCCGCGCGCGATTGGCTGGCGCGCGCTGCCCCGCCCCCCGCGGCCCGCCGGACCCGCGTCCCCCGCCGGCTCTGCGCTCCCGCCCCCCGCCCGCGCGGGGCTGGGCGGGGCCGGCGCTGGTTAGCTCCGGAGTGTGAAACCGCGTGTTAATGTAACCGGCGCGAGAGGCGCGGGCGGCGGCGGCGGGAGCGGCGGCTGCAGGAGCAGCGGCAGCGGCAGCGGCAGCGGCGAGTACCCTGCGCCCCGCGTCCCCGAGGCGACCGACGGCGCCACCCCCACCGCTCACGGCCGGGCGGGACCAAACCCCCCGCCGCGACTGCTCCGGACCCGCCCGCGGAGTTTGCCCGCCGGGGAGGGCGGCCGGGCGCGGAACGCTCTCCTGCTCTTTCCTCCACCGTCTCGTGGATGTCGCCCCCCGGGTCGTGAGAGAACTTTGCGGCGGGCTGGAGCGCCCTTCGCGACGAGGCAGACGAAGGGAAGGAAAGAAAGAGGGCCCAGGCCGGGGCTTGGGGCAGGAGTCCGGAGCGCCCGGGCCGGCCGTGTGGGGCGAGCGCGCGCGGGCCGCGGCGCCCGGATGCGCCCCGGGCTCGAGGAGCAGCGGGCGGCTGCCGCGCTGCGCCCCGCGGAGTAGCCCGCCGGGCCGGGAGGGGTCGTGCGGCCGCGGAGACCGCCGAGTGTCGGTGGCGCGGGGCGTGCCGAGCCGCCTCCCGGCGCGCCCTCCGCACTTTCCCCGCCGCGGCGTCATCCCGCGCTCCTCCCCCGGGGCTGAGGCTGCGGGGCGCCAGGCGCGGAGCCTCCGCCGCGGCCCGGGCCGTGCGCCTCGCCGCCTCCCGGGAGCCCGCGGGCGCCCGGCGACGGCGCTGCCCTGACCCGCGGCGGCCGGTCCCGAACGTCGCCGGGTTTGTCTGTGTGGGGTTAGCCGGGGGCGCCGGGCCACCTGCGCCTCGTCCGCGGCCGCGGCCGCGGGGAAAACCCGGAGAGGAGGCGGAGCGGGAGAAGAGCGAAGGAAAGCGGCCCGCCTGGATCTGTTCGCCCGCGACGGGCGCCGCGCCCCGGGATCGCCGAGGGGAGCGCGGCCCGAGGCCCCGCGGCCCCGCCGAGGCAGCGGAGGCCCGCGGGTTGGATCGCAGCCCCCGCGCAGGTTCTTGGCGCAGCCCGGCCCGGGGCGCCCCGCGATGTGGCCCTGAGCGAGGGAACGCGCACCGGCGGGAGCAGGAGTGGCCGGGGCGCCCCGCCGAGCGCGCCTGCGTGCGTGGCCCGCGCGCTCCCAGCGCTCCCGGGGTTTGCCCGGCTTCTCGGCTTAATTTTCCTCGGCGGGATTAAAGTTGGAGATTGAGCGGAGAATTGAGTTGCCCGGAAACAGAGCTGCGGCCGCCGCCAGAGCGATGTTCCCGCAGAGCCGGCACCCGGTGAGGCGCGGCGGGGTCCTGGGTGGGGGGGGGCGGGGGTCGCGGGGTGGGGGTGGGGGTGGGGGGTTGGGGATAGACGCTCGCCCTGCGCGGCAGGGAGACGGGCCTCTGTTAAATTCGGGAGGACCCCCCACCCCCCCCCCGCCCCGCGCAGGCCTCTAGGGGTGCACGGCTGGGGAGGTCTCGGAGCCTCCCTCCTGCGGTGGGGAGGGAGCTGAAACTCCATTTTTCCCCTCTACTCTTGGCCCCCTCCGAGCTGATGTCTAGACGGGGCGGGCGGGGGCTCCCGGGGACGCTGGGGTTTCTTTCCCGAAGCGATTTCTCCCTCCACCCCACCCCCTTGCCGAGACGGGCAGGACGCCCCCCCCTTTGTCTCTCGTCTCGCCTATTTACATGTCAATGCGGCCCCCGTTCCGGCGCCCCGGAGGTGGCCCCGGCGTCTCTGGGAACGCGGAGCGTTAGGAGTTGTTTTTCTTCTCTGGTCCCCGGGGTCATTATCGCCCCCGTGGGGAGGGGGCGGTGGCAACGACGACAGTTTGGCCTGGTTTCCCCGGCCGCCGGGAGCCCCCGTCCCTACAGCCTGTGACCCGGGCGCGCGTACCGAGCACCGAGGAGGCTCCAGACCCGGCGAGGGTCCGCTTTCTCCTTCCATCAAGCGCAGAGCAAACTCGAGTTCAGGGCTCCGTTTTCCGCCACTTCTAACTTTATTTTTTGTTTACGTCCCGCCCACTTGTGCTTCCTCTGACTTCATTGTTTTGTCTGTCTCCCCGCATCCCTGTGCCTCGATTCCCCTCGGCGGCCGCCCCCAGACGCCGCACCAGGCTGCAGGCCAGCCCTTCAAGTTCACCATCCCGGAGTCCCTGGACCGCATTAAAGAGGAATTCCAGTTCCTGCAGGCGCAGTACCACAGGTGCGTGTCCGGCCGCGCCGGGCGGCGAGCGGTAGCCCCGGGGGCAGCCCCGGCACCTCCTCGCCCAGCCGGGGGCGGCGGCGGCTGTACTTAGTCCTCGCGTCCAGGCGGTGGCGTGTGGAGTCGCAGTTAAGACCTGTCATTCATGTTACCCTGTTTCCAGGTTATTCCTGGGCCGTCTCTCCTCTAATCTCCTCCTACTACCATTGTTTCCCTTTTGCCGGTTTGCTGCTGTTACAGGGAGCCTTTTTTTTTTTTTTTTTTTTTTTGAGTATTTAGGAGTTGCATGAGAACCGTCAATATTTGCACTTCGTTTATTTATTTTGCAACAGGCTGAGCTGAAACCTTCGTTCAATCGATGCTCCAACCCTGGAGTGCAGGTTTAGGGAGGCAGAGCCGGTGTTGAAATCGCTCTTTGCCATACCAGGGGATTGTGTTGTCTGAGACAAAGTCCATCATGGGAGACCAGGTGCTGTTAGCTGTGCCCGTCACTGGTGATGAGGGGGGTGGGGGTGGGGGTGGTGGTTAGGTGCAGGGGAAAGCTCCCCGGCCTTGGCCTCGTCATTTTGGAGTGGTTTGGGCAGGACAGGGGACTGCAGGCTCATTTATATAAATCCTGGCTTAGTCTCTTCACCTGAGACCTACTTCAAAAGGTTTATAAATGAAAAGTGATTGTAAAGCGCCCTGGCCATAGTGGATTTTCCAGAACTGTTAGTTTCTTTCCCATGTTCCAGTGAAGTCTTAGCTGATTAGAGCTAAGAAATAACTCTGTAATGACAGCCCTTATTTTGGTCATGCTTGAGAAAAAGTGCACAGATGCTTGGGTGTGAATTTTCTTATTTTGTCAGAGGCTTTTCTGATTGTTGACCTTTTGTCTGCTTGAAGATAATAATCTCTGGAACTTGAGGCATACCTGCTCACACTGTGTTTACCAACCCGGGAGTAGCTACTTAACATATTTTGGCAGGGATTTAAAAACAAGATTTCAAAAGGGACCAACAATTGTAGAAGTAACTCTACAAGTATAGTTTTTAAATTTGGAGACTGTTTGAGTTGGCATAGATGGGACAGCCTGTGTCTGATGCTGAAAACTGTGCAAAGGCCAGATTTTGGTGGAATCCAGAGGAGCAAAACTGGTCCAGGGAAGTAGGAGTGAACAGATGAACGGGAGGAGGATTTGGTCTTCTGAGTAGATCAGAGGTTTTGACAGATTTTTCATTCTTGGCATCTGACCAGGTATGCATCAAGAAGAAAAATAATAGTAGCTGAATGGAGACGCTGTACTGTTCACCTTATTCCTTTTCCCTATTAAATGCAAGGACAAAGCTTTTGCATGTTTACCTAGATAGTTTATGGCTTTTCCAAATTGGTCTGTGTTTTTACTTGAAGTGCAAATATGTGAGGCAGATGTTAAAACAAGTGACATAATGTTTACATTAAGTTGCCTGTTTTGTTTTTGTAGCCTTAAATTGGAATGTGAGAAACTGGCAAGTGAAAAGACAGAAATGCAGAGGCACTATGTGATGGTAGGTATCAGAGATTAGACTTCTCTCTTTTGCATGTAAGATTAGCAAATACGTGTTCCTAGCATTGCAAAACATGAATTAATGAAATGCTTGATTTTTTTTCTTTTTGCAGTATTATGAAATGTCATATGGATTAAACATAGAAATGCATAAACAGGTAAGCTCTATTGAAATCTCAAGTTGAAATGAGAAATCAGTCATTATGATTCTATAAAACTGGCTGTGTCCTCAGTGGTGGTGGTGGTGGGGGGGGGGATTTGTATGCCCTTAGTTTCTTTCCCTTCCTGTGAATTGATTGTAGTATTTTGCAGCAAGAGTTGTTTCTTGACAATTACAGAATCTGTAAGTGACTAGGTGAGAGGTGCCTTGGAAATGTGACCCAACCTGTCTATATAGGCTGATAGAAATTGAGTCTCTGAGTTGGCTTTTCCACCTGGATAGATTTATTCTCTGCTTGAAAGATCTGGGTATCCCATAGAGTTCTGAAATTCAGAGTAACTTACGTTTTTTTGCTGGTTGGAACAGCAGTGTGGTCCTGCGGGTGGAGGGGAAAAAAGGATATTCAGGAGTTTCTTAAGCAGGTTAAACATTGTATATGACTAACTGTGGGGTTCTCGTCTTGCTTCGGGGTTGCATAAAGTGACATTCAAGATTAGTGGCTTATTAGCAAACATCTTTTTGAAAACTTTCTCAATTGATGCAGATTTGGAGGTGAAAAAGCATTCTTTTATGGCCACAGCATATGTTGGGAGTCGCTTCAGTCCTAGTGGTTTTAAAAGCATGAAAAGATTAGTGACTGGAAAGCTCTAGCTATGACTATGAGTTTGCAAGTTCCCATAAAATTCACACTTATGGCTACTATAATGGTGTATAAAAAGAGTATTGAGCTGGAACAAGGCACTAAGGACCTCATAAGAGAAGAAAAGCTAAATGATTGCTCAGCCCAAAGGACCCTCGATTGAGTAGTCATTGTCTGCCAAAGAAAGCATTAATGGCAGGGTGTAAGTATTCTGGAGATATGCTGACATTCACTTTTTCATCAAGACGCTGGTACAATAAGTCTTTTAGAAATCGATTGCCTCTTAAAAAATTATCATCAGATGAAGTTGCACAGTTGGACACATTTCAAAGTGCAACAATACAATTCTTACTTGATGTATATGTGCTATTTCATCTCAAACCCTTGTTTCATTAAATTAAAGAGCATGGCTGACCGGCTGGGGCACAGTGGAGAAATTGATTAGTTCAGCCTTCAGATCTTCCTTATATTCAAAGACTTTCATTAAGCAAGTGTGTTTCAGAGTTGAATTCTGCTTTTGTAACTCCACACTCTTTGATTTTTAATTCATCATAGATTTCATAATGTTAAGTCGTGTACATTAGATCTATTCTCAGATATGTGTTTGGAAAGGGATAGTTAGGTTCAGGGCCTTTCTTTAATAATATAATTGGGCCTTTAAAAATGCTGATTTTATTCTGATTTGCAAAATTGGTAGCCTAGATTATGTTGGACTTGTGCCTTTGTTTTTTGTGTGTTTGAATGGCAAGTGCCTGATTGAGGCGGTTGTAACTTGTTGATAGTAATTGGGCAAGAAGATCTATGGTCATTTAAATGAATTATGCAAATAAACTGGGTGAAGGAGTTGTAATCTGCCACTTTTTTTTTTTTTTAAAGTTACCCCAAAGGCATACTTTTGCTAATCACAATTCTAGAAAGGGTAAACAGGAGACCGAGCTTTTTCTTAAACTCATAAACTCAAAGGATTTAATAACTTCACCAACTCTTTTACAAGGAAACACTACCTCTGGATGATGCTGTATGCTGATGCAGGATTTATTGGGGAGGTAGAGGAAGTGTGTAATTCTGCCGGGTTCCTGAAGGTTACATGGTTACATGACCTCTTTTTTATCGAGTAGGAAAAAGGAAGAAGGGGCGAAGAGGGTCAGGAGCCCCATGGTGTGAAAATAGGTTTCTGATGAGTTTCTATACACTATTGGGCATTTGTGGGTAATATTGTCCATCCGTGAGCCACTATGCATTAATAATATGCTGCGTATAATTGGCTCAGTAATTTGAAAAATGTGAAAAGCTGAGAGATGCCGTGTTCTTCATAGTAGGGTATTAAGCCTCTTGAAATTTAGTTTATATTGTAAATGCTGACAGACCCGTAACTAGAGTGGTGTGCAAAGCAGTGCTGTAATTCAGTTTAAAGTGGCCTTACATTTGAAAAACATCCTTCTGAATGTCACACATTAATAATAAGTTCTGAGGAGGCATTTGGTGCAGCTAGTAATCATAATTCTTATTAAAACTGGTGACGTCTGGCCCCCAGGGTGTAGCCAGGCTCAAATTGATGCTTTTTGCCGCCTGATCACCAGCATGGCCTAAGTGCTCATTATATTGTAGAGAGGGCCTTTGGAGCTCTCATTAGATTTGACAGGAATTCTCTCTGGGGGGAAACTGGGCATTAGTGAGACTCCTGACAGGCTGAAATTAGTCCTGCTTTATGGCTTATAACCAAATGCTAGCAAGGCATCATCAGGGGACACAAAAAATTGTCATTTCTGACAACATCTTTGTTACTGAAAAAAATGCAGCGATGGGGAAACTTTCCACGGAGAGAGCTTTAATGTTGTTAAGATTTGTCTGCAGTGTGACGACCGCTCTCTCCACCTTTCAGCGGGTTTGTCTAAGAAGTGAGTTTTAGAGATTTCAGTGTCAAATCTCACCACCAACTTTCCCGTCTGGAAGTTTTAAAGTGGAAGCGTGTCCAAATGGAGAATGGTATAATTGTGGTTTCCTTACTTGGGTTGGTGCCCACAGTCCATGTTTATGTTGTGTCAACACTTTCTGATAAGCCTTTCCCTCACTTTCCCTGCTCCTGTATGTGGCTGGTTACTGAAAAGTCAGTGCACCAGGGATGGTAATAGGTACTTAATTTTTTTGCTGTGGCATTTAGACAGTTGTTTTTTGTTGTCGTTATTTTGAGGAGTGCCTGGGTGGCTCAGTCTGTTAGGAGTCCGACTCTTTGATTTTGGCTCCTGCGGTGATCTCATGGATCCTGGGATCTAGCTCCTGTCTGGCTCCTTGCTCAGCGGGGAGTCGACTTGAGATCCTCTCTCCCTCTCTGTCTGCCCCTCCCTCGCACAGGTGTACACACTCTCTCTCTCTCTCAAAATAAATAACATCTTAAAAAGAAAAAAAATACAGGTTTTGTTTTTTGAGTCTTTTATAGATCTCTGCCTACCCATCTCTCTCCAGGTAGATTGTAAACTCTGGGTGTATTTATCCAGAAGAGGTGGAGACATCTCATGAAACGTCAAGGCAGTTATATGCCCCCAAAGCATTAGGGTACAATACAAAACAGCGGGTGAACGTGAGTCTAGTTGTTTTGAGGGCTGTGCCTGGTGTGTTTGGCAGTGTGATCTTTCAGGTTTTGTTTTCTGTCCTGTGGTGTGGTATGTCCTCATTTGGTGTTTTTGGAACAAGATGCACTGTAAATACATACATAAGCCTTATTTATTCCACTTGTGGATCTTTTTACAGGATGCTGATGAGGCCATGCCATAAGTTGTCTTAGTGGCGTGAATTTGTACAGCACTTAACAGTTTTCAGAAGTGATTTGCCTCATCCTGTGTGGTTGATTGGGTAGGTGTTTTGCCCTGCCTGCAGCTGTGGGCATGTGTTCGGCGTCTGGGATTTGTCAGGGCCAAGTTTCTGTTGAAGCTGGTCACCTGGTTCCCTAGAATTCAGTCCTGCTTTCCTTGATCGACCCCTTCCCCCCCTGCATTGGAGGATGAGGCCACACCTGTGGCCTGCGTGTGGTGACCCAGTGCCCCTGGCTGCATGTCTCTCCTGTTCTTGCTCTTTGTGCTGAAAACTTCATGTCATGATACACAGTCACATCAGGACCTGGTGCATTCTAAGAGTTCCTGAAAATCAGCAGTAGTGACTGGTCTGCAGAGGTCACAGCCATGGGTAAGGTAGAAAGTTGTAGCCAACCGAGCACTACTGTCTGCAGGTTAAAATATGTCTAAGAACAAAAGAAAATTCGAAACTGTTGTCAGGACTCCTGGTTGAGGCCCAGTGCACAGTGAGCATGATCACTTTGTCTCTCTGTGCCTCTATTCTTCTGAAGAGCGGGGCAGAGTGAGCACTCGGGGCTCTCCAGGGCGGCCAAGAATTTAAAAATAAATGAAAGGACTGGCTCTGGAAGGAAAGAGGGATTCTGCAGTGTGGTTGTGGGGCGGGGAAGGAGAGGAGAAAGAGAAACAGATGAGAGCTTAACATAACCAAGCACCATGTGATGTTTCTGCCAGCGCCTGTCTCAGACCACGTAAATTTCGGAGTGAAACTGCTTTCACGCTTTTGATGTGTGCTTTAAAGTTTCTCTTAAAAAATAAATTGTCCTCTGGTAGTGTTTTAAAAGTGCTTAGGTGGAACTGTTAGGAGTTCACCTGCAGGTTAATCCCTTAGATGTGACTCTTGCTATTTGTCTGCAAGTGTTACCTTTCTTCCTGCTTTATAACCATGTGTGTTTTCTGTCTACCATTTCTCACTTTGAGATTTTTTTTTTTTTCCTGAGTCTAAGTCTCAGGATGGGAAAAGACTCGCTGTAGTACTTGCAGTTACAGCTAAGCTCTACCAGGTGTTAATTACCTTGTAATACAAAGGGAGTCACTGTCATCAAGCGTGGAGTGGTCCCCAACTTCATGTCCTTAGTGAGGCCTGCCCTTCACAAGCTTCAGTGAAGAGAGAGAAAGCTCCCTGTGTATTTGGAACACAGATTCTGAGGCACAAGATTAGCCTTTGGTTTTTATCAGCCAGCAGGGCGAATCCTCCCAACTTTGTGTCACTCTGCCTGACCCCTTCAACAGTTGGCTAGTTCATGGTTTCTATCCAGAGCCTAGACTAGGATGAGGTAAGGGATGCACTTGCCCTGGGGCACAGAATTTAAGGAAGGGATCAAAAAACTTAGTCATTAAGATTTAAAAAAAATATTTTTAAATTCAAAATTCATGCCAAAAAACTCTGAGGAATGAAATATGTGATCTTAAGGATGGGCCTTGGTATAAAATACAGTTCCATCGGGGTGGGTCCCGATTTAGGGGACTTTGGGGACTGGATGAGTCATTGACTAGTTGTCTGGGCCTCAGTTTCCCTCTCTGCAAAATAAGTGATTAGACTAGGCAAGTTCTCAGAATGACTCCTCTTAGGAGAGGAGAGTTGTCCCTCCAGACCGCACCCCTGCCAGAGTTGAAAACCTGGTGCCCTGTGTCAGTTGAGGAGAGTCTTTGGCCAGAGAGCTTAAGATACTCCTTCAAATAGTGTTTATTAAGAAATGCAGAAAGAATCTGTTCCTTTAGCAAATATTTAAGTAAATCATCTTGTGTGGTAGTTAAACTAACGATATATTCAGTTACTGGCTCATGGAACCATTTTAGGTTTCCATAGATGTGAGTGTTTGCTCTTCTATTATTAAATATTTGTGGTCTTCAGGAGTGGATTACGTTGGAGGAAACTAAGAAACTGGGCTTCTCAAAGGCTTTGATTGGCTCAATTGTCAGCTCTCCCCACCCCCACCCCATCCCTGTTGGCTTACTGTTAGTTCAGAATTTGAAAAACACATTTTCAGAACTAGTACTTTTAATGTGGAATATTTGGTCTGATAGTTTTTAATTAAATTTTAGGCAGCTGTTTTCATAAGTAGGCTTATTTGACAAGAGTAGGCATTTATAGATTGAGAACAGTCCTCACCAATGGGATTGGTGAGTTTTGTATTATGAAATGTGCCATAGAAATGTGTCTGTGACTGTGATTTGGTGTTTTAAATTAGAGCACGTGTGTGTGTGTGTGTGAGAGAGAGAGAGAGAGAGAAGGCATGGGCACTAAGGTGTGGCAGATAGAGGGCAAGGTGAAGGTCATTTTGAGTATAAGATGAAAACTAAGAGGAAAAACCAAACTCCGAGAATTCCATCCATTGAACTTATTTTTTCATCTGCCAGATGGAGAAAAGCTATAGGGTGTGGTGTGTTTATAGCCCTATGTACGTCGAAGAGGTATAGTCAGATATATTATTTCCAGTGTATTGGTAGATACGTACTGGATTTTCACTTGGCAAAGTAGAACCAGTTTTTGAGAATGAATCTGTATTTGGACTTGCACGTCCAAATCATGCTGTTTGTGGAACTGCTCAGTTAACTGCAGCACTGTACCGGGTTTGATACTGCGGGCGCCATTCCTGGTCTAACTAGATTGTTAGTTAGCCCCTGGTATTTTGTGCATCCTGTCCTTGAAAAACTTGAAAATATGCCACCAGACGCGTTCACTTACAAATTTATGAGTTATAAAAGCGTATAAAAGTATTAACACATTGTATATGTTTGTCATAAATGCAAATCATAAGCAGAGGGATCAAAATAAAAATCCTCACGCCATTGGTGTGTCCTCTGCGGTCACTTGGGTCCATGTGCTCTACTGTAGAGACGAGCAGCCTCCATCCAGACATTCCAAACTCCAGCCCCAGAATGGGAGCATCTTTAAAGTGGTGAATGCAAACTTTCAGGGCTGGGTCTTCAGGTATGTTGGTGTGTCTGTTCTTTCTAATTTTGACTTCCCGCTTTTGTCAGGGCGTCTGTGTCCATGACTCACAGCCTCGTGTGTCTGCCCCCAATTACTGTCCCTACTAGTCTTACTTGGTCACTTCTGTCCTCCTTCCACCAAGCCCTTTAATCCAGCCAGTGGGTCTCCTCTTCCTGCCTAAAATATGTTGTGTATTTTTCTGTTTTGTTTAGAAAAAGTCCAGGTCGTCTTGTCAAGCTTCACAGGCCTTCCTCAGTATCCTACAAGGTCAAGTTCAAATAACAACACTCCCTGTTTACCTTAGGCCTTCTGTGTCCTCTGCACCAGGAGCCTGTCACGTCGCTGAGTTTTGTTCCAATTTCTGTAATCATGTTTTTTCACATGTGTCTTTTGTTACTCTCACTAGGCTACGGTCTGCTCAAAACTTGCATTTGAGACTTACTCCAACTGCTTCCCAATGTGTTAGCCACAGTGGGCACTTATTAGATAGCATTTCATGTGCTGCTTAAGAGAGTGGTGGTTGGGGATGCCTGGGTGGCTCAGCGGTTGAGTGTCTGCCTTTGGCTCAGGGCGTGATTCTGGGGTCCAGGATCGAGTCCCTCATGGGGCACCCTGTGGGGAGCCTGCTTCTCCCTCTCCTCATGTCTCTGCTTCCCTCTGTGTGTCTCTCATGAATAAATAAATAAAATCTTAAAAAAATAATAAAAGAGGGAGAGGGTGGTATTTGTTTTTCATTTTGGATCCTGGACCCATCTGAAAATCAGGTGGAAGTTGCTTGGCAAATAAATTCCACACGTCTTTACACGCAAGATAGCTTTACCCAACAGCTTTGGCCATTTATCATAAGATCCTTCAGT
The DNA here is from genome assembly GCF_048418805.1 of Vulpes vulpes. NCBI lineage: Eukaryota > Metazoa > Chordata > Mammalia > Carnivora > Canidae > Vulpes > Vulpes vulpes. Next base: position 44,106,505 of record NC_132780.1, on the reverse strand, counting down.
AAATCCATGGAATCCAGATTAAAAACTTGAGCTCAGAGTACCAGGCTGGATTCTGAGGCTGACGTGAAGAATGAAATGTTTGATTTTGCTAGATGTTTTACAGGACTTCAGGTCTCATATAACCACTTCTGCTTGGTTTTTCTTTGGGACCAGTGATTTATAGACAACATCCATGGAGGCTTCTTCATGGGGGAGTTTAATTACAGTGGTATATTTGGGTTTGTACTGAAGAGAGAGTGAAAACAGAAGTGGTGTGTTGCCAAGGCCTGGATTTCTGTGCAAGCAACGTGTGTGCATGCATCACTGGCCCTAGGGTCCCTGCTGGTCTCCTTAGGACCACTGCAGCCCCTAAACAGAATTATGGATAAGTAGCTCATAATGTGTTAAGTATAAAGACATTTAACTTGACTTAGTTGCCAGATTTCTTAATGACTAATATCATCCCTCTTGATTATTTACTTTTGGTCTTTACATACCTCTTTGCCCCACCAAACATTTTATCGTGAAGAATTTCAAATACACGGAAAAGGAGAAGGAAATAAACAGTGAACGCCCACACTGTTCTCACCTGTGTGATCCCAGGATTTGCCTGTCACATAACCTTACAAAGAGCTTTTGCTGACCTCCCCCCAGTAAATAAGTGAAAGAGTAATTCTGGAAAACTTGGGTTTGTTGGAGGGCCGGACCTTTTCTTAGCTACCAACCCCATTTTAGACTGAGAGGTGAAGGAGGGCTTTTCTCCAAGTACATTTTAAGAATTCCATCTCAACAGGTGTTTACAACATTTTAGCGCACTTTCCTCTTGCCCTTTGTGTTGCGGTATGGTTGTATTATGTGGTGTTAGGGCGCTTTCTTTTTCAGCTGTCACCTGGAAGCAGAGATTTGTACTTAAACAAAAAAGCCAGACTATCCTCCCCTCACCCCCCAGCCTTTCCTATTTTTTGGTCCTTCAGAAAGGACCTTTAAGATGCCATCAGCATATTCTCTGGGGAGGGAATAGTTTTCATGTTGTTAGGTAGGAACCTGGGAAGAAATGGTGCTAAAGGACTCTGATTTTGAACTTTGGATGGATGGAAACTGTCCTTTGAGGGAGTTTGCATTGGCCTCAGAGCCCATGGGTGGTGCAAGGATGTGAAGTGCCAGAAAACAAAACCTCTTTGAGGACCCCAGTGTGAGGAGGAGGCTCTTGAGGCCGGGCCCTCCAGAAGCAACAGCCTTTGTCTCTCCTGGGCGCCCTCTTGATGCCTTGAGCAAACAGCCGGTCAGAGCCTCTTACAAGTAAGGTGACCAGCCAGTGTATTGACACACAGAGACACAATAGAAAACTGCATTAGGAGGTGAGCCGTTGGGATTTGCAGTAAATATATTACAGAACACAAGTGACTTGCCGATACTGCTTGTTTAGCAGTTTGCAAGGGCAATGGCAGTATGGATTTTTGAATTAGAAGGGAAGGGCTGTTCTTTCTCTGTGCGGGAACATCTAGTTGATGGCTGGGGAGAAAATTGATTTAGAGAACAAAATGCAGCCGCCTTTATTTGTGCCATTTGAAAGGCTTCTATGGATTAGTGAGTGAAAATAAAAAGGTCGCATTCGGTTTAGGAAAGGAGGTCTTAACATTGATCTGCATCTTGGTCTGGAATGGAGAGAATAAAGGATGGACCACTGGGGTGGAGGAAGGGTACCCTGTCTCTGAGCAGCCTGCAGCTACAGGTTTCCACTGGTTCCCCAGTGTCCCTGTTGTCTTTTTCAAAAGTCAGCTTCTTGGGCTGATTATTGTAGCGTAAGCTGATATGGGGCATCTGAGTGAGCAGTCATGGCTCCCATCCATTGAGTGCCCCTGTGCCCTATAGAACCTGTCTATAAATCCTTCCAGCCTCCTTTTGTGTAGATACTAATCATTTCTCCTTGCTAAAGAGAAAACAGCCTGGTAGGTTAGGATGGCAATAAAGGGTAGTTATCTAGAATAAGTGAGTTTCTTACGCAGTAGTGTTTACATTGGTGCCTGGCACTTGGGCACCCTGAGGGAAGGATACTTTGTTCTTGAAATCGATTACCTAGATATATTATCAGTCCCTTTAAAACTGTCCCCTGCTCTTGGAATTCTAGGCCATGCTGCCATCTTGTTTTTCCAAGCCCAGCAACTTCCTTCCTCCTTGCATTATTCACTTCTCGTTATTTCCCTTCAGTTACAAAGGTTTGTATTTGTTTCCTTCTAAGCTCTGAGGCATTTGTCTTTAGGCTTCAGAGGAAACTTTTTTTTTTTTTTAAATCACCTATTGGCAGCCTCTGTTGTCCAAGGAATCTAGAAGAATTAAAAATGCTTTATTTAGGCCAAACAGCACAATGTCCCCTTGGAAGGCAACAGCCTTAAGTAGTTAATACGACTACCAGTGGGAACAGAGTTCCGTTGAGTTCTTTCATTTAAGGGGATGGAGAAGCAACAAAGAGGATTTGATTCGTTTTGTGGAAGTGAGTTTTGGGAGAATAAAGGATGATAGGTGCGTGCTTGCTTATTTATTTATTTATGTAATGTAGAAAATCCAACTCTTAGTTGGAAGAGAGGCTTTGTCATCCTGAAAAAAAAGAGGTGAGAATTATCAAGTGAAGTTGTCGTTTGGTTAGAGAAGGAAAAAGTCCCCAACCTTGGTTAGGTAGACGTACAGACCGTTTTCTTTTAGCTGTGGAAACTTGTAAGATGTTATGCAGAAGTTTGAGTAGATACTTGTGTTACGTTCTCCATGGGCTTGAGATCATTGTAGACTGGCACAGTCCACAGCTGCCACTTATGTGCTAATACTTGGGGAAGCAGGAAAAAAAATGCACAGGGGAGAAAGGCAGGGGCATTGGGATTAGACACACTGGAAGTCTAGGTTTTCAGCTCTTACTGCCATGCACGATGGCATAGATGCCGTAGAAACTTCTTGGATGTCATCGTAAGCGTTTGGGGTAGAAGAGAGCACAGTTCAGATTGTGCCAGTACCTGCCCTCACACTTGCTTTAAAGGCTCGGCAGCCTGCTGACATCTGTGTGCTGAGAAGCCCTACGTTGCTATCTCTCTGTGTTGAGCTTGAGAAGGGGTCCTGAAGTCCTGAGTATCTATCTGCAGGGGAAGCACGAGGTTCTCGACAACCCACTTAGCCTGCCAGTTGGCCCAGGTTCTGGAGCCTTTTACATTTGTGAGCCGCTGGCTCTTCTACAGTGCCTGGGCTGTGAGCTCCCACTTGCAAAACCAGTCTCCTTGCACAGCTACCAAGACAATTGGAATCGGACCACTGAAATGTATCCAACTTCTGTACTTTTTAGCTGACCAAAGGCCAGAAGCATACCACTAACTCTAGAGGGAAATTGCTGACTTTTGGATCTCATGAGAAATCTGTATTCCATAACTGACTTACCCTAGATGTGCTATTCGCACATTAAATAAAGTACAAAGAGGTGTCACACATTTTGGCTATGTGGCTTTCTCTAAGGGTACAGAGATTTTTAAACTAGTTGTTGAATCTGCATTCATTCTTATTTCTTGACTAATGCATCAGGTATGGCTTCCCCACCTAAAGAGCCCAGACAGATCAATGTCAGTGCTCTAGTATCATCTTGTGTAGCCATTGCTTTGGTCATTATTTTATCGTATGTTTGAATACCCTCAAAAGCTGTGATTTTTAATTTTCTTTTCCTGATTAGTTTGTAGCATCACTCTTGTTGATTTTCCTCAAAGTATTTAAATTGCTCAGGGTTTGTATGGAATGATTACCAATTGTTCCTTCTCAAATTAAAACAGTATAAAAGGGAAGGAGCTTTTGAGTAGACTTTGCACTGTGAGAATATTGGTATTGACACCATTTATAATTTGGAGTACAGTTTGAAGACCAGATTCTACTGTTTGTCGCATACTGGTTAATATGGCTGTAAAGAGGAGATGAATGTGGCTACTTTTCCAAGTCTATTACTCAGGAGGACTGTAAATTTGATTGGCTGTTACAATTCTAGCAGAATCATTCGATTTGAGAGCAATAGAAAGATAAGATATCCAATTACCCAAATGATTTGCAGGGTTAGCCAACGTTGTCATGGAGACACGAGTTGGAACAAATTAAATTTTAAGCAATAAAATAATCTTAAAGCCCGTCTGGGAACAAGAAAATTTGGCAGTGGCACTTACCTGAATTGAATCTTAGCTTGACACGATGTTGTTTGACATTGATATACTGTGGGGGCCTAAACTTATATATGGTGCAGCATTAACTTAAAAAGGTAGCTCGGCCAAACCAGTGAAGGGGAGTATTAGTATAAAGTCAGGATATTAACATTTATTCCATGGCTTAATTGATAATTAGGCTCTGGGTTCGCAGGAATATTTTGTATCTAAGGATTGAAATGCCTTAATAATGATTAAGCAGCATTAATTGGACACTTGGAAAAAAAATTATTTCGTAGCAGCATGCAGTTTCTGAAACCGCTGCTGTTCCCCTGTGTGTGTTTGTGTGTGTGTGCGCGCGCGCGCACGCTAGCAGATGTAATAGAAATCGTGTGGCTGTCTTTTGGTGGGGGGTGGAGGTGTAAGTATGCATATATTTGCATGTACAAACACGGAGATTTTGGCACATGCCCCTGCACTGCAGATAATTCTCTGTATTCGTTAAAATTTCTGCTTTGCAGTACTGCTTGCAGACTGGAAAATTGCGTTCCAAACTTGAGCCCATGGCCTAAAACCCGAGTAAGTGTCGGTCTGGGGCTTAGAAGGTTATTTCCCCTTATTAATGTATTGTTTAACTGGTTCCTGGCTTGTGCCGCGGATTTGGAAACAGCCGAGTGGCCCAGAAGGAGGGAGGGGAGGGCCTTTTATCCACATGTCTATTAGACAGATGGAGATGAAAATTGGTCTGAGGTCAGGCCATTTGCAGCGTTCTCGAAGCCTTCGATTTTCCTCTCATCCTCACCACAGATCATCTCAAATGATTCAGTAATGACCAAAAGTGCAACATTGACCTTTATTCCCTGGTGGATTACTGTGTTTCACAGTCCAAATGGCAGGAAGTCTATTCTCTTCTTCCAGAAGGAGCTCAGCATTATCGAGCCAGCCCAGCCCTGTGGGAACCAGTATAACAGAATATGGGGTTCAGTTTGGTTTCTGCTGCTCTGGGAAATGAGAATTGACATGTCCCAAACCCACATAATTAATGAAAGGGTATCTGGGATGCTTTCTGAAAACACACAGGAGCACATGAATTGATTTGCCCACTTGTAAAAGAACTGGTGAGTTACAGGAGCGGTAACTTCTGGGGACCCATGGCTTATGACTTGCCCTCACATTCATGGCCCTATTTGTTCCCCCTTTATATAATGTTTCCCCCAGTGTAGCTTAGCACGGTGACCTTGTAACACTGGATCACTTTCAAGTTCTAAGTTGGCATGTCTGGGTAGAAGGAGACTCCAGGCTTTTCTTTGACATGCTTTTAATTATATATATCTTAGGTCAATCCGTGGAACCCTGAATAAATGATCTCTTATGCAAGACACTTTTTTTTTCTTTTTCCCCTGAAAGGAGCTTGGTTGTTATCTTGAAAATAGGTAATTATTTTTCTGTCACTTCAATTTCTCTGTGGATTGTATTGTGATGCAATGATCAGGGATTTTTTTTTTTTTAGTTTTTTAGTAATTTAATTTGTATTTAAAATGATATTCCTGTTTGCCTCCACCTGCATAGCTGAGTAAATAGTCTGTGAATCTTTAATACACCAGTGAAGTCTGTCATCTAGAATCCTTGTACTTACCATCTTCTAAATATTTAAAAGCTTTTGCAAAAGGAGGACGCGTTGAAAATTTTCGCCGGCATCCCACATTTCATTTTAATCATGATCTAAGATGCTATCAAGAAAATAATTTTTTTTCTTGACTGTTGATTTCAGTGTGCACAAGCTCTTTTTCTACCTCAGTGGCTCTCAACCTGTGATGCCCCATGCTTGCTGCATTCTAGAGTTTTGCAGGCTTGTTGGCACACAATGTGAATTGAAAAGACAATACCTGGGACATCTGGGGTGGCTCAGCGGTTGGGCAACTGCCGTCGGTTCAGGGCATGATCCTGGAGTCCCGGGATCAAGTCCCACATCAGGCTCCCTGCATGGAGCCTCTGCCTATGTCTCTGCCTCTCTCTCTGGGTCTCTCATGAATAAATAAATAAAATCTTTAAAAAAGAAAGAAAGAAAAGAGAATCCTAGGTTCCAATGGGGAAGGCCAGAAACTTTGTCTTCCTTTCCAAAGGATCATCTCTCCAGTAGCTCAGCCTGGGAGCAGTAAAGCCCAGAAGTGAGACTTCCCAATTGAGACTGAGTTTAGGGCTCTGAAGGCTTTGCCTTGGGCCCTCACCATCACAACCACATATCTAACTTGTGGCCACCATGCCATGTGGCACTAATGGCATAGGCCTCCTGATAGAGCAGCTGCTTTGCCTAAGAAGTTGCTTTAGAAGAAGAGTAGCAGATGTCATGTATGTGTGTGGGTGATTACACTGCAGAATGCTTTCAAAATTAGGGAATCCTTGGGGTGCCTGGTGGCTCGGTTGGTTAAGTGTCCCAACTCTTGATTTCAGCTCAGGTCATAATCTCAGGGAGATCAAGCCCCCATGACAGGCTCCATACCTGTCAGCATGGAGCCTGCTTAAGATTCTCTCTGTCCTGCAACTCCCATGTCTGTGTGTGTCTGTGTGTGTGTGTGCATGTGCGCACATGTGCTTGCTCTCTCTCAAAAATAAAGTAAAATTAAATTAAATTAAAAAATTAGGGAACTGCTGGCTCATAGTCGCTCCAGGCAGGAATTTCCTCTCCCACTGTATGGATTGGCTAAAGGCTTCAACCTTTTAGGGAAATACACCCCACTGTTTGTCCAGTGATCTCCAAACAAAATGTGGGGAGCTATGCAATGATTAGTGTTAAAGCTAATGATAACTAGTGCTTTATAGATAGTATGCACTGCTTATTTGCTTTGTCATGATGGAAGATGTGGAGATACTGATTGTAGATGGTTGGAAGTCAGTGCCAACCAAAGACAGGTTATACAGGCCCAAAAGGTAGCTGCAGTGAAAAAGAAATGTTATAAATTTTATTGAGAGGAAAAGAACGTTACAAATTCTGAAAAGCGGGCAGCCCCGGTGGTGCAGTGGTTTAGCGCCGCCTGCAGCCCGGGGTGTGATCCTGGATTCCCGCGATCGAGTCCCACGTCGGGCTCCCTGTGTGGAGCCCGCTTCTCCCTCTGCCTGTGTCTCTGCCTCTCTCTCTCTCTCTCTCTCTCTCTCTCTCTCTGTGCCTCTATGAATAAATAAATAAAATCTGAAAAAAAAAATCTGAAAAGCAAGAGTCTCACAAAACCTGGTTTTCAGAGGTAACTGGAGTTTTGCATATCCCCATGCAGTCTTTGTCTTTACATAGGCATACTTTATTTTCGTGATTGTAATTTTAGCCTTCGTGCCAGGATGATGTAGTCTGCTTTTCCTCCCACTAATCCTGCTATTGTATGATATTATCTAATTTCTCATGAGCTCCCTAATGACTAAGACCTGTGAAGAGGGTGAAAGGTGTAGGCTTGCTCTGGGTGTGTTCCAGGAGACTTGTTCTCTTTCCATTCTGAGAACAATAGGTGGTGACTTCATGGTTCTGTTCTGTGATTCACCCCACAGAGTGTATCTTGAAAACCTTCTGTGGCGTCGCAGTGCATTTTCCTTTAAGGCTACCAAAAGCTGTCTTTTTCCATCATGGGACAAGTTGGTACGATTTCATGTGAACAGCACTTGCTGAACTCCATAACAAGGGTTTCTGAATAATGGAAATGTGCTGTTTGGGCCCTGAAACAGCTGCGATGCTTTTGTCAAGGATGCATCTTTACCAAAATGACAAATTAAAGCCCAAATGCTCTGCTTGGCAACAGTTGGGTCAAAACATTTAAGTCATTAATTAGAAGGAACTGAAGGGGGAAAATTTTACACAAATAACACAGCGTTGCAGACTCAACTTCATCTTGGAAAATGCAACTGAATTCTTAAAAAAAAAAAAATGAGGGCAGCCCTCAAGTGGGGCCTGCCAAGCTTGTCATTTGCAAATAAATCAAAAGACCATCATTGCAGGACAGAGAACCAATGAATAGAGTTGCTTTGTCATTCTTTGATGGGCCCCACACTCAAGCCTGCTATTAAAAATGAATGCATTCAAGAGGCTCTGCATTAAGAACATAAACAATTAAGGGCACTTGAGTTGCTCTGCTGAGAGCTGCCGCGAAGATAGGAGAGCTTTCTCCGGAGATGCAGGCCCCTGCAATCTGCCTCGTGAGGAGCCAGAGAATGGGAGCAATTAGTGTTGCTATCTCCGCCCCGGCAGCCTTTAGCGGGGCTGTTTTTTTTTCCTCCCCTACTTCTTTTAACCCCTCCCTGTTTTCGGAGAAGCTGCGAGTGTGAAAGATGAGCAGGGAAAGGATGGAGTATGCGCCCAGTTGGAAAGGGCTCAGTTTTAGAACACGGTAGGAGCTGCCAAATGAGGGGGAGTTAGGACATAAAAGTTATTATCTGCCAGTAATTGGTGACTTCTGTTCTGATTAATTGAGCCACTAAAGGGTTTCTGTCATCTGGTACTCTTTGTTTTGTTTTAATCATAGGGTTTAAGAAGGGGCGAGACTATGTTGCCAGGGATGGTATCATTTAAATGAATATTGTTTGAGGCTTCCCACAGTAGGCAAATGTGCTCCTGCACCCCTGGGTTGTGTTCCTGCCACGGGCTTGGTTTATAAAAAATGGGCAGAGAAGGGCACCATTGCTCATGGCTAGGCCTTGGAGGAGAGGTGGGTCGGATCTCCTTGCCTGCTTGTTTCTGACCCCAGGCAGGATTTGCTCACCTTTCAGCCCTTTCTCACTGGGCACTTCTGCTGATTGATGGGGTGTAAGAGGACCTGGTATGTGTACTAAGTAGTAGATGCCGCCACTGTCTTGGCGGACCCTTGTCTGCGGTTCTCAAAGTGGGGTTCCTGGTTCAAGAACTGCAGATCACCTGGGAACTTGTTAGAAACGCAGATGCTTGCGCTGCAGACCTCCTGACTCAAACTCTGGGAGTGGGGCCCAGCCATCTGTGTTTTAACAAGCCTTTCATGTGATCTCACTGCCCCCTTAAGTCTGAAAACCACTGACAACCTCGTTAAACCATTTAAACCACAGAGAGAGGCCAAGCCCTTTTCATTTGGATTTCCCCAAAATGTGGTTAGTCCTTTATCAACATAATTCTATTTTAAACAGAAGGCTACACTGATGCATTAGAATCTAAGATAAAATTACCTTTGCATGCATGTGCTGGTGAAGCAAGGTGCCATTATGGGAGTCAGGCTGGTGAAATGCCAACCTTCTGAAGATAGTCTGTAGGCAGGGAACCTTTCTCCTCCTGTGAAGGGCAGCTGGGAGACTATCGGGAGATTATTTACAGTGTTCCTCATATATCATTTTAGGTATGCAATTTTTGTTCAAACATTTAAATTTTTCTTAGGTATATCCTGATGTCATCTTTAGGATCTAGAGATGTATTTTTGGATGGGTTTTTGTGGATTTTGCTTTACTGGGGTGCTAGATTGCCTGATGTTAGGGCTGACGCACTAATGAAAGGATGAAAGTGAAGTTATTTGGCTGGCTGCTCTTTGTTTGCCATTTATAACCCAGGTCCCTTATAAGATTCCTCCCCTGCCTTGCTGAGCATTTCTGCCATGCCACCACCCGCAGATGGGGGCTGCTTCTTGTGGTGCTGTTGTTGGCTGAGGGATGACATGCTCTTGACTTTGCGCTGCTGTGGTCCTACTTAGGCGTCTTGCTTTGCAGACAAGGCTGAGTTCATCAGTTTTGTTTCTGGTTTTGAGTGTGTCCCAGTTTCCCACTTCCACTTCCCAGAGAAAGGAGTAGGCAGAGGAAGTGACTTGTAATCTTGCTTTATGATCCCGGGCAAATCATTTCCTGTAGGCATTGGTTTCTGCACTGTGATAAGAGGATTGTAAGGGAGCTGGGCACCCAAAGGGTTTTAGGGTTTGCCAGCATTGTTGTGAGTCAGCGCCACCGTCAATCACAGGAGTAGTGGGCCTGACTGCCCTTCTCTCCCTTCCCTGGGTAATCACACGTTAAAACAGTCAATCATGGGTGGTGTTCTCAAGGTCAGTGGAGGGGGGAAAAGTTACAGATAACCCTGCCACCCCAGCATAATCACTGTTTTTATTTTGGGTATCAAGTTATAGCACTTGGCCACATGCATAAGTTTAAAAAAAAATAGACACATTAGCACCGCATCTTTGTTCTCCTCCTGCTTCATCTAGTGAATGTTTGTTGGCCATTTAAGCATCATTATCCATCAAAATCACTTCAATGGTTACTGGCCATGCCTTTGGGTTGATGTAGTGTATTTAACCATTCTCCTAGTATTAGACAACTGACTTATCAGGAGGGCAAATGTTAACTTTTTCAAAAACTCTGCAGATGGTTGTGATGTGTGGAACTGCTGTTCTATCTTTACCTGGCTTTTTCTCTTTTGCTTTGAAACGAGTGCTGCAGTGAACAGCTTCATGCATGGAATGCTTTTCATCTGAACTATTTCCTTAGGATACATTCTTAGCTGTGGGAAGCCTTACCAAAGGGTTTGAATAATTTCATGCTCTTGAAACACATTGCCCACCTCTTTCCAAGATGACTGTACCAATTTACTCTGTCATCAGTAATATACGATTGTTCCAGCTTCCCAGAGGACTCATCATTGTGGGATTTTATTAATTTTTTTTAATAAAATAACTTAACTGGTGTGGAATGACCCTCCTTACATACAACAAAATCTGCATTTTATTTGGTTACTGGTGAGGTTGGACTCCCCACCCCCCCGTGTTTCAGGCTGTCATTTCACAGACTCAGAAATCCAGTCAGAAGGGATTTAGAGATTATTTATTTCCTTTTTTTGTATGCTTTGTTTTCATGTTCTTGCCCATTTATCTGTTGCCAGACACTTCTTACCAACACTCCACTGTGTTTTTCTCTTGGCTTCCCGCTTGGTTCAAGGAAACCAGAAGATCGGTTTGCCAGCCCTCAGCACAAGCAGCATTTTTTATGATCCATCAATTTGCAATTTAATGGTGGTGGAGTTTCCCCTCCCTAAGCTGACTTTGGGCAAGGTGCCATTGGATTGCTTTGAGACCCACGGGCAATTACTCTTGAGCAGTCTTTGCCCTGTTTTGAGCTTCAGACAACACTCAATATATATTACTCTCTGCATAGCAGAAAAGGGGGCAGACGTTGGGGAGTGGGGTCTTCAGTCTAGTAGACAAGGTGTAAGGAATATGAAAAGGTGGATTGCTGAGCTCTCAGGAATCATAAAATCCTAAAACTTTAAGTTTAGGAAGAACATTCCATGTTCCATTAAGAGCCTTGCAGAATACACTAGGTTTTGGTTCATTGCAGGCCCTGGAGGGGTTTGTCCATATTGAAGTTAAAATACGCATGTACACCAATCTCATACTTCCTAAGACAGGATTTTGTCCTGTAAACAAAGCCTTATTTAAACACCACTTAGAAACAGTTTATCTGGTTGCATCTTGGCCATTGAATTGAAGGTGTGCGGGGATTCTATGAAGCATTCTTTTTGTGGGGCAGGTCTGGCAAGGAGCTGTGTCAGGGTTCACTAGGAGTCTTGCTCTCATGCTTCCCGTCTTTCATGGAGAAGACTTTAATGCCAGAAGCTGTTATGAAACTCTATGGAACCTTTAGGTAAACGAGATTTTAAACATAGAAGCTTACTAAGGAGGGCACTTGATGAGACGAGCACTGAGTGTTATATGTTGGCAAATTAAATTTAAATAAAATGTTTTATTTTATTTAATAAAAAACTAATAAACTAATACAGAGGCCTAGGTTGCTAAATGACAGTAAATGCTATGGAGGATTATGCATGGCCTGGACAAGTACTTATTGGTGTTACGGGGCAGCTTCGAAGTGGATTTAAGGAAGGCCTCCAAGGGTCAGGGTAGTAGTAGTAGAGCACTTTGCACTAGTGTAGCTATAGCTGACATAGTTGGTCACTTGATTCTGACGAAACACTGGGGTCATTTGGCAGAGATCTGGGGCTCAGCAGTGGGAGTGACTTCCCTGAGGACACTGAGTACTCACTCATTTGCTGAGATGGAAACCCAAGTTTTTGGATTATCAGGGCCAATGCTATTACCATAAGCAAATCAGTGAGGGAAGTTGGCACTGACAAGGAGAATAACAGATAGTTCTGGACAGGTAATTTGGATTCCTGCTTCCTGCTACCTCAGTATGTGGCAGCTATCCATGAAGGAAGGCTTGGTGCTGGGGCCTTTGACCTGCTCGTTAAGTTTCTGGGCATGAAGTTTCCTTGCAGATCTGGTTTGGGGAAAGCTCTTGACAGCCTAAATGTTGTTGCTTTACGTGGTGTCATAAATACAGGAACAGGAAAATTTATTTATAAGCATTATGACTTACCGAATGTATCTTCAGCTTTGGGCAGAAGAATGATTTCTAGAGGGAAAATACGGTTCTCCTTTGCATTTTTTTCCCCTGGAGCTGTCCAGCCTTCAGAGCACATAGAAGGCAGTCTTAAAAGAGTCATATAACTTTCTTAATACCTGCTGAAGCCGGGTCAAATGTCCAGTTTAACCTGCTTACAAACTCTGTAGTCAGGAGTAGAAGCACGGGTGGCAAACTGCTACTTGTTATATTGTGCTAAATTAAAGGTCTTATCAGAATATCCTTGCATTGAAGCAAGAGATAATACTAAGGAATTACTGTCCGCTTTTATGCTGCTGTCCACGCTCTTTTAAGAGTTGGGGAAAACGTTTGTGAAACCATCCTCGGGTGGCAGTGATATTTCAGAGCTCACAAAGCCCTGTCTGGGAAACAGGTTGCATCCTCACTCTGCCAGAAGGGTAGGTACTCTTGTTAGGGAGAACCAGGGCAGCTTGAAGAATTTCAGGGTAAACCAGAGGTGAGATCTGAATTTAGCTTAGTAGGCCCAAATCAAGCTCATTTGTCAGAGGATCCGTTAAGATGAGGGCTTAGAGACCTGGCAGAGGGGGGAAGACAGCTGGGCTAATAGCCTCCTCTGTTGCTCTGATTTCCATTCTTTCTCCGGACCATCGATTGAGAATTCCCAGGACAGATGGCTTGGCTTTTGACGTCTCTTCATCGGTTTGAGTTTTGATCTTTCACCTTCTTCTTCTGTTTCAATCTTATGTACTCTTACCTAATTTATATTGTTAATGCCTTAACCTGTACTTTTGTTTTTAGTAACTTTGATATTATTGAAGGTTTATGAGTTCATTCCATTTAGGGTCTAAACTGTCCCCTGACAGTTAAGTTCAGTTCTACCTTGAAGCCATTCTATGTAATAACACATATAATTATTATTACTAATTAAAGAGATCCATCTTTTCTTAAACCAAAATAAATTCCGTTAGCAGTGCTAGAAGAAAATTAAGAATGGCCTCTATGATTTTTGGGTGTTCTAACCCTGACCCTAAAGTCAAGAATACAGGAAAAATATCCCTTAGTAAGTGATCACATAAAAATTTAAAGTTACTTATGGCCAAAAAAATCCGTGGTAAGCAAGGTTGAAAGACTAGTGGCAAGCTGGAAAAACTATAGAAAAAGGGTCAATATTTATTATATGGCAAGAACTACTACAAAAAGACAGTGATGAGTAGTAAATACCCAAGGAAAAATAATGGAAAGAAAATAGAAAGTGGACCAAAAAATATGTGAGAAGATGTTTAGCTACAGGAAGAATCTAAGTAATGCAAATAAAAATGAAGTCATTGTTTTAATCTATTAGATGGATAGAGATTTTAAAAAGGTCAACAAAACCCAATATTGACATTGGGTAGGAGAGCAAGCCCCCTCATAGACTAGTGATACTGTAAATTGGTAACCTTTTCTGCAGGGCAGTTTATCAGCATGCATTACAATGTAAAATATGTATACACTTTGACCTAGCAGTTTCACTTCTTCCTTTTAGAGATCTGTGTAGAGGGTTATTCGACACAGAGTTTGTAATTGTGGACAATTAGATGAAATGTAAATACCCACTGATACCAGGAGTGCACCAGTATGCTTGTATGGTGGTGGAATGTTGTCCTTATTCATGTTTGTATTTATTGAGTGGGAGGGCATCCATTTATACATTTTTGGGTGGAAATAATATATTATTGTAAAGCAGTGAATAATATAATGAGACCCCGTGGTATAGGAAGTATATCTTTCCACCCTGGGCTTGTGCACATGTATGTAATGAGAGCTTGGAATGATCCTTTCCAGAATCACCAAAATGTTGTTAGTCATGGATATCCCGGGATGATAGACTTAAGGTTATTTTAACTTTATTTTTTATTTCTGTATATATATCTCAATGTGTGCCTGTGTATGCTCAAAATGAGCCTATATCCTCTTTAAAAGTGGACCTTAAGTGTGCATTTTGGAGAACAGGAAAGTACGGAATGCTGTTGGACTGTATGGTAGGTATGGAATAGGGAATAAGGACCTACAAGTCCTCAAAGGGCAGCTCTACTCCTACATGGGTACCCTAATATATGGTGCAGAACCCTGTTGTAAAGGAAGGGAAGTCTACCCATACTTTCGAGGAGAGCCATGACCTTGAGTTAGAGTTCATGGCTCTGATCAAATGAGCTGGGTGGGGCTGACCCAGTTCTGTTTTTGCACCTGGTACAGCTGCACCTTTTTTGCATAGATCTGTTTGCCCCGCTGGTTAAAGCAAGGTCATGGGTTTGCTCTCTACCCCGAGCATTTCCCCCTCTCTTCCAAGGAGAGGTCTGTAACCCTATCTCATTGGTGGTCAGGGAGAATTGAGTTGGTTTGGCCTAAGTCCCATCCCATAAAACCAAAGTCCTTGTTGCTTAGTTAACTGGAATTATCCTGGAGGAGAAAGGCAGCTCCTTTTAATATGCTTGATTATACAGCTTCTAGGCTTTCTACTTTATCTTGCTTACTCCATTCTCTGGGCATAGTCTATATGCTTCATAATTTTCTTCTCATGCTCCTTTTCATTACCTAATTCGGTAATAGAGGTGGCATTAGTAAGCATTGACAGAAAATGATGAAATAAATAAGGTCAAGGCTGGGCCTTTGTAGATGACCTTTTTTTGTTTTGTTTTGTTTTGTTTTTTGTTTTGTTTTGTTTTTAAGGCAGAACTGGTTCTTCAGAGTTAGAGGAAAGCAGAGCTGCTTTGCATTGCTGGAGGATGTTAGAGGCAGGGTGGGCAGGTGGATTCTACCCTAGGCAAGGAGCAGAGCACTATTTATTGCCTCCCTTGGCCAGTTTATCCCTTGCAGCAGAGGGACTGCTGTGGATTTGGAACTGAGTGGGGACTTCTTTTACTTTCTTTATAAAAAAGCCTGTGCCACAGACCCTCAGGACACATTTTGTGACATCCAGCTGACCCATGGGGCTCTCCCAGCAAGGTGTACATTTGATACCTCACTGTGGTGATACTTGACAAATAAATACCCAGAGCACCTCGACCTGACCCTCATACTGGCCTTGGGTGCTGTTTCAGCTATGTTTTCTTGGCCTGTTTGAAATAGTGAGACTCGTTGAGGGCTACTAATGTTGAAGTCCTGTTTGAGTTGTATAAAAGTTAGGTTGGGGGATCCCTGGGTGGCGCAGCGGTTTGGCGCCTGCCTCTGGCCCAGGGCGCGATCCTGGAGACCCGGGATCGAATCCCACGTCGGGCTCCCGGTGCATGGAGCCTGCTTCTCTCTCTGCCTGTGTCTCTGCCCCTCTCTCTCTCTCTCTCTCTCTCTCTCTCTCTCTCTCTCTCTCTCTCTGTGACTATCATAAATAAATAAAAAAATTAAAAAAAAAAAAAAAGTTAGGTTGTATAAGAGTTGGGACAAGCAGGAAGGAGGTCTGTGGGCTCCTCTTGCTCTCACTCTTGACCTTATCTTGAAGGCTAGACCCAGTTTGACGGTGCCCCTGCCCCACTGGCTTACTACACCAGTTGGAATGAACTTGCTATAATGACATAAAAACATGTAGTATGGAGCGCCTGGGTGGCTCAGTAGTTGAGCATCTGCCTTTGGCTCAGGGCGTGATCCTGGGGTCCTGGGATAGAGTCCCGCATCAGGCTCCCCATAGGGAGCCTGCTTCTCCCTCTGCCCGTGTCTCTGCCTCTCTCGGTGTACATCTCATGAATGAATGGATGAAATCTTTATTTTTTGTTTTAAAGATTTTATTTATTTATTCATTAGAGACAGAGAGAGAGAGAGAGGCAGAGACACAGGCAGAGGGAGAAGTAGGCTCCATGCAAGGAGCCCGACGTGGGACTTGATCCTGGGTCTCCAGGATCACACCCTGGGCTGCAGGCAGCGCTAAACCGCTGCGCCACTGGGGCTGCCCATGGATGAAATCTTCAAAACAACAACAACAACAACAACAACAAAAACAGTTCAATAGTACACCATAATTGAATAAGCGTATGAGGTTTGCACTCACCAGGTTAAAGGACCGTATAGCCTTAAACCACGTAGATTTTCCGACTCAATTAAGCTACCCATTATCTTTTCTTTAAGTGACCAATAAAGTGTGCGATTATGTCTTACTTTGCAAGTGGGATTAATATCTACTGTTTATCTCAAGATAAATATTAGCAACATAGCTTGGGAAAGCAATTTTATGCCCTCCAGAGTGAGGTAGTGGAAGGCTAAAGTGTTGGGTATGAAGTTTTATCTTTCTGAACTGATTATCAAGTATACTAAACATTTATATGGCTTTGTCTTTATAGACTGAAATCGCCAAGAGATTGAATACAATTTGTGCACAAGTCATCCCATTTCTGTCTCAGGAAGTAAGTAAAACTGTTCAGCTGTTAAAGTGCAATTATGTTGCTTCTCTGTTTGCAAATTAGCTAGTTTTAAGATGTTAATTTTATCACAAGGAACAAGTGTGAAGAACATCTGTTACAGCTGAAGTGTGTAAACCCCCTGCTATTCCATCTAACAGATCTGAGGGCACACTGTAAAAGTGGTGACGATAGCTCAACCTCAAATTAATTTCTTTTTCTGTGAAAGGCTGCAAAATGACAATCAAATGTAAAGCTTTCCTTTGCTTTGAGGAATAGACTAAGCTTGGTAAGCCCCTGGTGATTCAAGTGTCCTTCTAGAGAGCTTTTCCTTTCCTGCATTTTGAAAATGGTTCCATCACGATTGACTTGACCATGGAAGCAGGTACTCCATTTGTACTTGTACATCAAGTCAGGTTGACGTAATGATGTCCACGGAGGATGAGAATGCTAATACTCCTAAGTGAGTATTGAAATCTTCAAAACAACAACAGATGTTGTTGTTACCGTGATGTACAGAGTCACTTACATATGTAAGCCATTTTATGAAGTTACAAAGTCACAGAGGTTGAACTTTTGTACTTTGAGAGGGAAAAGCTCTTCATATGAGTAATCTATGAAACTGATTCAAAACCAATATATTATAGTTTGCCTGCAAGTTTACTTTACTTTCAGATACAAGCTAATAAATGATAAACTGTGTTTTCGGCCTGGACAGGATGCATGTATCTTGAGACAGTGAAAAGCTTCCTGAACTCACAGCTAGAATACTATGTCTGTTCTTGTTGGCATCTGCTGCTCCATAGTGGATAGCATAGGCTTCATCTCTGCCTTTCCTGGTGTAACATCTATTTGATGATAAAATTCAGATTTGTTGGCCTTTGGGATGGTGTCCTTAGACTTTAGTAATCCCAGATTCTGCCACAGCCTCATGCCTCTCTAAGCAAAGATGTGGCTTGTTCTTATTTGTGAGTGGAGTTGGGAGGTATGCAGGGTGTTTCCAACCTGTGAACTAAGAGTGGGGGGGGAGGGTGTCCTTTTTTTTTCCCCCTCAGGAGGATGAAAAATCTAAAGGCTAAATAAAGGAGAAGAATCCCCAGAGTTTCCACAAACTACTGGCAGGTTGAGATTTGTTGACTTGAGAAATAATGGAAGATTTTATGTTTAAATTTTAAGTATAGAAATGGGGGTTTTAAACTGGCTGTAAACTTTACCCACTCAAACTTACAGTGAACACCTTTCACAAACCTGGGTAATCCAAATCCTCATACCATCGATTTTCTAAGGCTTCAGGTAATCAGTTTTGATGTCTTCGTTGACTTTTTTTTATCATTTCAACCCCAAAATTCCCATCAGAAGTTAAGTGGAGACTAGTGTTGGTTAGAAATAAGGAAAGCACCCGTTCTCTGTTTTCCTTTTCCTGCTGTACATGTGTTCTGTGAAATAATCAGTACTTGAGAAACTTCACATTTAAATCCATATTCTACTTGGATCTGCATTGCATATGCTTTTATATTTTTGTTGTTGTTGTTGGAAGGTACAGTGAAGTTCTTTGGCTGCCTTGCTAACACTTTTTCTTCTCCTTGTTTTCAAAGCATCAGCAACAGGTGGCCCAGGCTGTCGAGCGTGCCAAACAGGTGACCATGGCAGAGTTGAATGCCATCATCGGGGTACGTGGCCTACCAGGTCTACCTCCTACAGTGTGTATAACCAGCTTTCATTTCTTATTAATTTGATGGCTTAATCTGTCTGTATATATCTACATGTATATAATGTCGTGCAGGCTTATCGTTGGCCTGTCGGTCAGGGTCGGGGAGGAGGGCTCAGGTATGCCCAGGTGTGTTGAGGAAGACAGGTGAGCATAAGGTGATAGAAGCATTGTTAGGAGGGAAAGAAATGGGGAAATAGATGCAGTGTATACCCTGACACTTAAACCATCCTTGTAAAAGCTTCTAGTTAGAGTTTTAAATACTTTCCTGACTTCTGGCATCTAACTTCGGATCACAGTGAGGTCAGGACAGGTCTCAGGATGATCCTTTCATTTAGCCATTTGTGCTTTTTTGCCTTTTGCTTTCTGGGGTGTTAGACCCTGGTATAACTGTTTGCTCTTTCTCTTTCTTGTGCCTCTTGCATGAATTTTTAAATGGCACCCCAATGAAAAGAGCTCTCTCTTGCCGTTGAAGAAGTGATAATTGTCTGCCCCAGTGCTCTCTAGCCTTTCACCAGGTTTCTGCTCTCCTGCGTCGAGTTCAGTTAGCGCTCCACGCTGGCAACTGGTTGTCAATCACAGGTCATTTGCTCTGCATTAATGAGCCCAGTGAACCGTGGGGTCCATCCCTCCCCTCCCCGCCCCCCTGAGCTCGTCCTCACCACTGCAGGCCCTGAGACCCAGAGACGGTTTTCATGTTTTCTGCCCTTCCAGACTAAGCCAAAGAAGTAGCTGAAACAAGGGACCATCCTTTCTGATTTTATTCATATGTTAGTGCCTTGAGCGGATTCAAATCACTCATTTATCAATTTATGTTAATTGCTTGTGAGAAGATGCCCTGCTGGTCTTTATAGTTCCCTCAGACACTTTGTAATGATAATTAGACATGCTGCTGTACGGATTAAGAGTGCCATAGTCCAATGACGGCCACAGACAATGGAACCAGTTAATCCATCAGGGTTTAAAATTACATCCCAACTGGAGATGGAGAAAAAACATAAGAGCCAAGGAGGATTAAAGAATGAGCCTCAGCTTGAAAACTCTCCTTTCATCAGTTTCTCAATTGCCGATCTGCAGTCGGGTTGCCTGTGGTAAGCTATTGGCAGTCAATTAGGTGAAATAAAGTGGGAGGGTGACCTTCATTTCCTTTTAATAGCTTTTTCCTCCCTGAAATGGGGAGCTTCAGTGGATTTTCAGCTTAAATTTTATTCAAGCTGCTTTATTACACTTGACAGCTTAGCTCTGCATAAACAATTCTCCCCTCCTCCTCTTTCCCCCCAGACCCAGGCTCTGCCTTTCTCCCCCCCCCCGCTCTTTAGATCACATTTTTGACTGTTACTTAGTGGGCTCTCTAATCACATTCAACAAAAAACACAATTACATCTGCATTTGTCGGCTGCCTTCTGTACCCTTTTCTTGTGTAATGAATTGCTTTATTTCAGAGATCAAATCAAATATTCACTGGTACTTTTGCATGTACCGTGTTTGATTAGCAAAGACTAATAGCAAATTGTACTTGTAGCTCGAGCACAGAAATTTTTTAACCCAAATGAATGAGGATGGAAAAGCCTGTTTTGATTAAAGAGAAACATATGCAAAGCAATGCTCAAGTACCCAGTTACACTTTGTGGAACATGTTTGTTTTCTGAGAGTCTCCAAATTTTTACATACCATTTCTTGATGGCGGCGAGTCTCCTACCTGTAAATTCTCAAAGGCCCTGCCCAGTCCCACACATTAGGAAGGAGGAAATTGCATTAACCAGATGTTTATAGGTAATACTCCTTTTGAATTGAATCAGAAACTGAAAATGGCAGGTTGCTTTAGAAGGGCAGATGAATCGCTAATTTTATGAATGGCTTTCATCCAGGAAACATGTTGTTGAGATTATAAAGGCAGATTAGCTCTGATAGCTAGCAACAATAACCCAAATCAGTGAATTGGGCCTCGCACAAGACTTAACGCCAAGTGCATGTCTTCAGCGACTAGCATGTGCGGTTTTTCTAATTGTAATTTTTGGCTCAGTCTATTAATTTATGTCAGAAGGCTCTTTTAAAGTTTGTAGTGATCAATAATTATCCTGCACCGTAAGTTTCATGCTCTGGCATATGCTTGATTTTTTCTTGAAAGGAATTGTGCGCGTCCTGGAAAATTGAAGTAGCATAAAATTGGGTTGACAATTCAGTGGACCTTTGCACCCCTTCATTGAACATGCAGTATGTCAACCTGTCTCCCCAGAGGGGAGGAGGCTCCGGGAGGCTGTCTGCTCCTACAAGCAGCAGCTGCGCACAGAGTAAATGCAGCCCGGTTTGATAGCAGCTGTCAGTATTGTTCAGGGACCGGCTCAGGATGAAGAACAATGGGAGAGGCCACGCTCTTCGTCTGCATCGACTTTCAGGCTAAGAAAAGAAATAGTAATTTAACGGTTTAGACATCTATTACAAGTGTGAAAGATCATGAAAGAGTAGCCTTTAAAATGCAAATGAGCCGAAACATTCTCATTCCCTTTAAGGTACAATCAAGGAGTTTACTGCTTGCTTGGCAGGGCTAAAGACATTTCTCTTTAGCAAACCTGGAAAAAGTGAAATCTTCTCAAGGACACCAGAGCTTCTAAGGTAGGCTCAGCTTGTGTCCTGGGACTGCAGGTGGTCTTGGAGGAGGAAGAGATTGGTTCTATTTTTTCCGTTCACGTTGGGTGAATTAGCGATGCCCATTTCTCACCAGCATGGAGAACTTAGTTCTCCTACCTGACAGAAAATACTGGATTTTAAAGCCTTTTCACTACAGATGACACCTGCTTTAATCTCATAGATTACTGGTTATTTAAGAAAGATAAGCTTCTTAGATACTTGATATTTGGAGAAACTATTGAAATAGTTACTTTTAATGTGATACTTTTTTTAAACAGTTGTGACGGGTAGCAAATTTGATAATTGGCAGAATAATCACTGCAACCCTACTTTTTGAATTTTGCTTTTTATTAGCTCTTTTGCTATTAAACGTGTTATGTTCTTG
Organism: Vulpes vulpes; assembly: GCF_048418805.1. Lineage (NCBI taxonomy): Eukaryota > Metazoa > Chordata > Mammalia > Carnivora > Canidae > Vulpes > Vulpes vulpes. The sequence goes on along the minus strand of NC_132780.1, from coordinate 44,084,920 downwards.
TAGCAATAGAAAGAGTATTTAATAATGCAGCGATCTTAAAAGATATGGGGTTTGTTTGGTTTGACACATGGCTCACTTGTGCTTTAGAAAACAGGTGTGTTGTAGGAAGGGAACTTACTATAGACCTTGATCTTTTTTTTTTTAATTCTTTACATCAGGACAGTCTCCGTGATTAAATAGACTTCCTCAAAGATTTCTTTTCCAATTTGGAATTCTATTAAAAATGCTCAAAACAAAATAACTCTTTAGATGACAAACTTGTGGAATAGTTAATGCCTTCCTAAAGGCAGGGAAAAGGATTGAAGGACTCTTCAAGGCCACTTTCCCTGGTATTATTTGTGGGGAGTTTGGAACTAAAAACTTTCTTCTACTTGCTATGATAATGATTTTAGTTGAGGTTGGGATTCCAGATAAGTAGTGTTATCTTTTAGTGGGTATATATCACATGTAATTAATATAGATTGTATGAGAGCACCTGGGTGGCTCAGTGGTTGAATGTCTGCCTTTGGCTCAGGTCATGATCCCGGGGTCCTGGGATCGAGTCCCACATCGGGCTTCCCACAGGGAGCCTGCTTCTCCCTCTCCCTGTATGTCTCTGCCTCTCTCTCTGTGTCTCTCATGAATAAATAAATAAAATATTATTAAATTTAACAGATCTTATGGTTATACATATGTATAAATTTGTATACACAGACTTTTTTTTTTTAATTGAGGTGTAATTGTGAATCACACCAATCTTAAATATACAGTATGATCACTTGGGCATGTGTGCACACCCTGTAACTCATACTACTTTTGGGGTGCAGATTCTCTCCACCCCAGGAAGTTCCATTGTACATTTTCGCAGCCAGTATTTCTCCATCCTCAAAGGAAGATGATTGCTTTTTGATTAAAGAGGACAAAATGATTAGCTGAGTGTAATTTGAGAAAAAAAATTGTGTCATTGTATGTCCACTGGCATCCAAGGACCAGCTGTCCAACCTGATGATGTTTTGTCCTCATCTTTGTAAGAGCATTTGCCCTGTGTTACCTTGGACAAAGCATGGGTCCAGGATCAGATGAACTTGAGTGGGATGCTTGGTGCTGCCACTTTTTTAGCTTTGTGACCTCGTCCAATCAGTTAACCTCCTTGAGTATCCTCATCTGTAATGGATAATACCATCTACCCTGCCTAGCTTTTGTAGGGATAAGACCATGGTTGGCAGCCTTTACCCAGCACGATACTGACTCCTCTAACTGCAGTTCTGTCTACCTGTTTCTGTATCTGTAGCCTATCTGTGGGTCCACTTGACCAAGTCTCTGTGAGGGGTGGTGGCTCTGAGTGGCTGGTCACTTCCCCTTTAATCTTTTCCCCTGGTTCTATGGATGTCTGTGTTTGAGTTTAGACCCATCCAGATGCTCTGTTCCTGCCTTTCAGGTGCCGTACGTGAATGGTTTTTAGTAAGGTTGCAGCAGGGAAGAAGAACTGACTATTTAATTTTTGATGAACAAACTTAGGATTCAAAACAGAAGGGAGAAGGAGCACCTGGGTGGCTCTATGGTTGAGCGTCCACGCCTTCGGCTCAGGTCGTGATCCTGGGGTCCTGGGATTGAGTCCCACATAGGGCTCCCTGCAAGGATCGTGCTTCTCCCTCTGCCTGTGTCTCTGCCTCTCTCTGTCTCATGAATTCCTGGAGAGAAAATCAAGAAGCAGAAATAAGGATAAGACATCATTGGCTTCCTTACCTAAGAGAAAGGGAAAAAAGGCTTGTGCTGGCCCCGAGGGGTTGCACAGGTCATTGTGATAGAATTGAAAGGAGAGAATGAGGAGATGGCCAGATGATGAGTAGGGGTTGTTCTTCCTACACTATAAAATGCCTGATTTTTGACAGCTGTCCCACTGATGGATGTTAAGACAATTTGAGCAGTTTCTCATAGCGATGTCTGTGAACTTCAGGAGCTCAAAACATTTGGCTTAGTATAGGCCATCTTGTTTGTCCTTTCTCATTTATTTGGACCTATTCTGACTTAATTTTCCATGAACAGAACTTCTGTCAAGGCCTTTGGGGCTCCAGTTATTGGTCAGATGTATATATTCCTGCTTCATAGGCGAACTTAGAATTCTCTACACTTTAAAACAACTTAGTATGAAACAAAAGAAGTCTAGGGGCTTTGTGATGTCTATGTTTGTGTTAGGGGATGGCTATGAATACAAACTCCTGATGTGTCCTCTAAGGAGGCTTCCTGTCCTTAAGAGATTGAGTTGTAGACCTAAAGGCTCCCCATTGTTGCATGAGATGATTGGTTTAAGGATTAGCAAAATGTTGGATTATTTTTCTCCTCCGGCTGTAGCTGTCAGCTATCTATAGGATTGCAGTGTGTGGAGTTTAAGAGGATGAGGTTAGCCTCTTATTCTTATGAGTATGCAGTTAATCCCTGGAAAGCCCAACAATAACCCAGCTGTAAGTTTCTTTATAAAACAAATTCGCCCTAGGAGAATAATGCCTAGCTGCTACCAAGAGCAGAAAATGACAGGGCTACAACTAGCATAGATATTCTGGCTCTACTAACATATTTAGTGATCTGCCCTCCACCTAAATTCCGGTAGTCCAGCCCTTTTGTTAATTTTCCAAGGAGAAGGAGCAGTATTGCAAAGTCCGTTATGTATCCTACTTCTTCTTGGATTCAAGTTAAGTTTTTTACTAAGAGTACAAATGCAAGGCTTGTCTTAAGTGTCTGGGTTCTTCTGAATAGTCAGCGTGATTTTAGTTACTAGAAAACTTGTTGAGGTGTTGTTCATTTTTTAATTCTGCTGCGTATATTCATATGATTTGTACTTGATTCCTTGGAAGAAGGCATTATCACATTTTCTCTTTTCCAGAGTAGAAAGTAGAGCACCCCATTTTAAGAGTTAGACCTATGCATTTTTAAAAAATTGATATACCATTTACATACCATAAAATACACCCGTTCAAGGCATACGAATCAGTGGGTTTTAGTATATTCACAAACGTGTACAATCATCACCCCTAATTCTAGAATATTTTTATCACTCTAGAAAGAAGCCTTGTATCCATTAGTAGTTACCCCCTCCACTCCCCATCCCCCAGTCCCTGCAACCACTGATCTTTCTGTCTCTGTGGTTTGCCTATTCCAAACGTTTCGTATAAAAGGAATCTGATAACGTGACCTTTTGTGTCTAGGTTCTTTCACTTTGCATACAATTCTCAAGGTTTATTCATGTCGTGTGTACTTCAGCCTTATTGATGAATAATATATCAGTATACCACCTTTATTAATCCAGTCACTGGCTGATGGACATTTAGGTTGTTTCCACCTTTGGCTGTTTATGAATAACGTTGCAATGGACATTGTGTACATGTCATGTGGATCTCCTTTCTTTTCTCTGGACTGAACCTATGAGTGTTATCACTGGGTCATGTGATAACTGTTTAACTCTTTGAGCAGCTGCCAGACCATTTTCCAAAGTAATGGATGAGAGTTCAGTTTCTCAGCATCTTCTCCAGCATTTGTTTTTGCCCATCTTTCTGATTCTAGCCATTCCAGTGGTTGTGATGTTGGAATCTCATCCGTGGTTTAGATTTTCATATTTCCTTGATGGCTAATGATATTGAGCATCTTTTCATCAAATCCTTACGTGGTTTTAGAAGTGGATCTACCTAAATAAACATGGTTTTTAAAAACTTAATCTAATTTAAGCCATTCAGTCCATTGCTCTGATCATTGTCACAAGTGTTACCATCATCCAGGGCAGGTGGAAGGGGCAGGTAAGTCGGTGATGTTGCAGGATGAGTTGGCCTTTGTGGATTTGCTAAAAAGCAGGAAGAATAAAGATGAGTTCAGATCCTTTTCAGAATTGTAGGCCTCCATCCTGGTGCCTGCCTACGTACACACCATCAGTTTTGCCTGTGTGTGTCATTTTCTGTGAGCTCCTACATGGACATGGCGTCTCGGGGTGGTTGTTGTTGGTTTTGTTTTGTTTTTTAAAACTGTTTTCAAGTGGCTTGAGAATTCTTGACCCCCAGGAGGCAGTTTCTGCCTGTTTATCACTCCTGCCCCTCTTCATAAGATAGGCCATTCACATAATGGAAGGTTTTCAGATAACTCTTAGAGTAGTATCCATGATGTTTCTTTTCCCACACGGCTCTTTCCCCCTTTCCTGCTTGTTTCCTGCGGCATGCCAGTTTTCTTCTTCTGCAGTCTCCCAAGATAACTGCATGTTTTTAAAGAACAGGGAAATAGCAGAAATCGAGGAAGAGTGATTTGGAGAAAACTGTCAACAAATGCTGCTTTTTCACATTTTTTTTTTTTCTTTTCAAAGTGTTTAAATACCAAATGCTATAAATGCCACTTACTGTCATGCTTTTAGCATTAGAGATGCTATTTTGGGGCATGGTTTTAGCTCTGGTTGGGTTCAGTTTGTGATCTCTGTGGCATGGTTTTCCCTCAGGTTTATAAAGCAGGGTAAATTTCAAAAATTCAAGTTGATTCTGTGGTTGGTGATAAGTAGCTTAGCGTCTAGTGAGGTGAAGGTGGGTGTTGGCCTTCGTTTTCATTCCAGTGTCCTTTCCAGTTGTATAGGCAGTTCTATGGTGATAAAGCACGTGCTACAGCTGTTTTAGAAACACAACTGGAGAAACCACTATACCATTACATTAAAGCTCCAAATGTAAACAGCAAAGTCAATTTCATTATAGTAACATAATTGACCCTGGACGCAGTAGGTAAAATGCAAATTAAAATTCTGAATGTGCGGCTGTTGTTTGACATGGATGAGGTGACTTTATTCGTTGTGGGTTTTCATTATCATTAACTCAGGGTTTGGTGTTTGTTTTCCTTGTCTGACTCCCAGCCTGTCCACATTGTTTGGGTAAGAGCAAATGCATGTCTCTCCTTCTGTCAACAGTGAGAAACCTTTATGCAGCCACCTTTGAGGCACAAAACCCCCAATACATGGAAGTTTCCAGTGTATTTTAAAGCTGTTTGATGAAATATGAACTTTTTTTATTGTTTGTTTTATTTTAAAATTGTCAGTGGAGTCAGCTCTGGGAAGCAGATGCTTACTTTTTGAGTTATGACAAGGTATTTGATGGTGATGAAAGGACAGTGAACAATTGTTGACAAGCATTTTTATTTTTTTAAGTCAGCAATTTGTCAGGTCACTTGCTGTATAAGAACAGGAATTCTAATGTAATGGGACAGAATTCCAGCTTAGATCTAGACTAAAAATATTCAGCCTTAGTACTGTTGACATTTCGAGCTTAAGTCTCTGTGATGGGGGTGGGGGTGCTGTCCTAGGCATTGTAGGATGTTTAAGAGCACTTCCTCCCTATCCCATCCCCCCTCCCCCCCCCCCCCCCCCAGGGTGTGATAACCATAAATGTCTCTAGACATTGTCAGATGTCCCCAGGGTGGGGAAAGGAGGGTGATAACCACTGGTCATCTGAGAAACCACCTGCATTGCTTAAAGCCACCATTGCTCATCCAGAATGCCTTTTCTGATGGCTTTACAGTTTTGCTTGCATGTCCTTTGCTATATAAGTCTGCAAGCATTAACTTAAAAAAATTTACTAATGAGCGTAAGGTAACGAGATAGAAGGTTGGATTTTCCCACACCTGCTGTCCTGTTGAAAAACATTTCCATTTCCTCATTGGTCTGTGCAAGTTTGGGTCTATGGGGGACCAATGCGTGTAGATTCCCCAGTTAGTAGAGCCTTTGGGTTTGTTTGAGGTTTCACTGGCTGTGTAGTGATGTCAGGATCTCGCTTGTTCTAAAATACATTTTTAAGATAGCATTCATGTTTTTTTACCCCTTTGGGGAAGGTGCCAGGCACTGGATTGTCTTAGGTAAGCCTTGCTGACAGAAAAGTGTCCTTCCAAACACATATGGGACAGGTGGGCTGTCTTTTTGGAGTAGTTTACTCTCCTGGATGTGGGCCCTCTATCTGTTGCTGTGTATGTTGTCTGAGACACGACACTTTTTATTTAATCATCTTTTGAGAGAAGCCATGGCTGTAACCGTTTTGGCTTGGTGGTTCTTCACAAGCTTCCTTGGAGCTAAAGAGATCCATTTTTGGATGTAGGGGCATGGGGTATTGGGAAGTGGGGACTGCAGAAGTAGGACTCATGAGGCACAGATCTAGGAACAAATTTTCATCTGTCACTGCTGTTAAGGCTGCATGGGAAGGTGGATTCATCTCTGGTGAGGGTGGATTGTCTCAAGATGTGTGGCATTATATGCCCTCAAGAGCCTCCCCTTACCTGGGAAGGGAAAGACGTGGGGTCTTCATTAGAGAAGGAGGTTGCCCTCTCCCTTCCCCATTCTTGGGACCACTCCGTCTAATTCCTTGTGAATGTGACTGGGCTGCTGTGGGATCTCAGGAGAAATCCTAAAAAGTTTGCAGTCCTCATTCCGGCTGTGAGCCCCATGGCAAGCCACTGTCTCCTCTGTGAAATAGGATCCACGATACCCACCCTTCCTGCCTTGGGTATGTTCTGAGCTGTGGGCAGGGGGAGATCTAGGAGCCCTGCATGGCAGCAGAAGTAGTAGAACATGAGGCTGCAATGTCCATGTTCCTAGACCTACAGTATTTTCAGTAGCGATCCATCCTGTCTCTGCTTAGTACTCTTTCCAATTTGGTAGGTTTTTTGCTTTTTTTAAAAAAAGAAAACAGCACCGTGGGGCACCTGGGTGGCTCAGTTAATTAAGCACCTGACCCTTGATTTTGGCTCAGGTCATGATCTCAGGGTTGTGAGATTGAGCCCCGTGTAGGGATCCCTGCTGGGCATGGATCCTGCTTAATGATTCTCCCTCCCACCCTATGCTCTCTCTCTAAAAAACTAAATAAAATAAAATATAAAAATAAAAAGAGGAAGAAGCTTTCAAAATGGCCAACAAAAGGAAGGAGGAACTTGGTTGCCTCTAATAAGGGACAGTGAGCTTTCTTCAAGGATCCTGGAGAACCAGAGCTGGGTAGAGTTGGGAATTCCCTGGGGCAGTTAAGGCTGTTGGACATCCCTGTTGATAGTTATTAGCCTAAATGTGGAGTTTAATCACGTGGGTCTACTTCACAGCTGTGGTGAAGCCCCGTTATTATGCGAGCTAGTTTTTCTTTTTAATCATATATCATGGAACGCTTTCTAGTTTATCTTTCTAAAAACCAACTTGGGTTTGGCCGCAAAGCTCTACTTCCTTCTTGTGTTTCCATACATTTGCCTGAGTATGCGTTAGTGGAGACATAAAATCATCACACCTCTGCAAAAGTTTTTTGGTGGCTCTGTTCTGGATTTTCGGGGGGAACAGGGTGTGCAGGGAGGGATGAGAGGATGGTGTCCCCCACCCAGTAGTTAAATCCCTTTCCCTCTTCTTGGCTTCTCTCATCTTGTAATCCATGCCATGCTTAATTACCCCGTTGCACTTGCTTGTGTATGCATCATTGCACTCCCCTCCAGAAGCCGGACATAGCTCTTATTTCTCTAAGTAATGATAGCAATTGCTGGGAGGGCAGACCTGTTCCTCATCCTTCTCCGAGCACATTTCTTATGGCAGGTGTCTAGTTCCTAATTAAGTGCTAATGAGCATGCCTAGTGGACCATGGTGCTGCTGCCAGCTTCTCCAGTTTTATGTCTTGCTATTGCCAAGCTCTTAAAAGGTGACAGAGCAAGAATTAGTGTCTTTGGGATGACAGGAAGGTGATTTTATGTGTAGAGAAATTGTTATTATGATCTCAAATGGTGAATGAGGAGTTTATAAATACTTTCCAAGAATACTGTTAATGCTGGCTGCTCTGACCTTTTTCTCTCCCCCTTTCCACCTGTCCCCTGATGAGCACTGTGCTTCCCTCTGGGAAGTAGAGGAGTTTCAAGACCAGGTGGACTCCTAAAGATTTTTTTTAGAAGATGCTAGGAGTGGTTGCAAATTTACTGTGAACTGACTATAGACACAGATCTCTGGCTTTCAGATGCAGTTTTCTCTTACTCTCAGGGCGGGAAGCATGTTTAGGATTCAATTAAAGATCAGTGGTCTGGGTAGAAATTACTGAAGATCTGGCATGAAGATTTAATATATGCAGTACACGCGAGGGGGTAATAAATAAACGAGTAATTGAGTCCCAGGGAAGTGAGCACAAATCAGAATCTTAAGAATTTTCTAACATTACACCTTAGAAATTGAGCTTTAATCGTTTTTACTGTCTCATCAAAAACGAGTTTTATGTTGGACAGCTGAAATGTGGCCAGATTTATGGCTCAGGGGCCATTTCTTGGATACTTTTTCATTTACTACAACATGCTCTTAAATATAATATATGAGAACAACGGTACTTTTTAGTGTGAACAGATTTCTGACTTCTGGCATATAAGAGAGAGGGGCCGAGGCATTTGGGAGTGGGGACTTGGGTCACTGTGGGGAGAGGCCCATACAGTGGGGTTCCCAGTCAAGGCCTCTTGGGTCTCAGTATTTTCCTCTGACACTGAAAGGGTGGATTTGTGGGGGGGTGGTGCTCAAGAGAAAGGAAGCCATAAACAATCTTAGGCTGTAGTTTCTTCCAGCTGTGGTTTCTTCTAGCTGCCACAGCGTGGCCACCAGAGTTCACCCCCAGGGTGACCAGAGTGCAGCCATGAGGGTCATCATATTGGGACCCCCACACCCCTCCCTCCTGGCAGGAGAACCTCGGCAGTTTCGTTAACACCCTGTGCCATGGTTCCTTCTGTGAAAGGGGGATGTCAGGGCCTCCTCCTGGTTCTTTGAGGGCTCAATGAAGTAAGGACACAGGGGTCCTTGAGGGGGTGGAGCAGGGGTGCCTAAGAGATGCTGGGTCTTTTTTCAGCCTTCTGTTAATTTAAGGTAGTATTTTGGTTGCGCCTTATTGTACCATGCTGGTACGTTAGCACAAGAATATTGGGGAGACAGAGTCACCTCATAACTGGTGACCAGTAGAGAGTAGAGTTACTGGTTTATAGGGTACACGTCTACTCCCTCCCCCCTACTTTAACCTTCCTGACGTCAGGAGGAGTCTCACATTCTGGGGACAGACTGGATTACATCCCTGGAGGCGCTTAGAGGTGGATCTAACATGGGAAGTTCACAGACTGGCCTGGCTCCCTGCCCTCAGCCACCACAGTGTGGACAGCCATGCCAGGAGGAGGCAGTGGCCCTAGGTCTTGGGCTAGACTGTGGAAAGATGGGGAGAGACAGCTGTATAGATGGAAGCTTTTGATGAACTGAAAATGCTAATCACATGTTCCCCCCTTTCCTCCCTTTGTCTCTTTGTCCCCTTCGTGTGCTTGTGGAACTTCCTATTGTGTTTCCTCCGTCCTCTTGGGCACCTTGGGGATACTTCCCCCTGGATGTTACTGCTACTTCCACCTTCCTCTGCTCCTTCCTCTTTTCCCTCCTCGTCTTCCTCTCATCTGTTCCTCCTCCCCCTTCCTCTCTCATCTCCTCCTCTTCCCTTTCCTCTCTTCTCTTCCTCCTCCCTCATCCCTCCTTTTTCCTCCTCCTCTTCCTCTCTCATCTCTTCCTTCTCCCTCACCTCTTCCTCTCACTCTCATCCCTCCTTCCTCCTCCTCCCTTACCTCTTCTCTCCCCCTTCCTCTCATGTCTTCCTCCTCTCTCACTTTCTCCTCTCCCTCTTACCAACATTCTCTCTTCACTTCCTCCTCTCCCCGCCCTCCTCTTCCCCTTCCCCTCCCACCACCATCAACAGCAGCAGCAGTTGCAAGCTCAGCATCTTTCTCATGGCCATGGCCCCCCAGTGCCCCTAACACCTCACCCTTCGGGACTTCAGCCTCCTGGAATCCCACCCCTTGGGGGCAGTGCTGGCCTCCTGGCGCTGTCCAGTGCTCTGAGTGGGCAGTCTCACTTGGCAATAAAAGATGACAAGAAGCACCACGATGCAGAGCACCACAGAGGTGAGAGGCCGGGCAAGCCAGATTAGGACTTGGTCCTAATACTCATACAGTGCTGCAAAGTTGTGTGCACCGCTAAAGCAAGCCCCACCCCATACAGAGAGCAAACAATGAGCTAAGAGGAACTGTCGCAAAGCTTGGCCACTGAAACACAGTTCTCCCTGGAAGTTTCCAGGGTTTAACGTGGGCATCTGTAGATTTCTCGATCTCTTTAGATTGCAGGCATCTTGACATCTTGGCAACTGCCTAGTTAATGCCAGTGGCCTGTACCATATTATGGAAAACTGTTAACTGCTTAATTGGGTAATTTTCAAAGAAAGTAATGTTGTTAAATGGGGCGAAATAAGAAGTTAAATTTGAAAGTGAATGTGTTCAAATGAAAGGTTTGATAATTGCATCTGTTACTACTTAGTTTCATAGGCTTTAATTCTAGTATGCATTAAATATTGGGCAAAATTGCACTTGACTAATTTTTTGAAGAAAAGTAATTTATTCTGTCAAGAAATAAAAAAATAGGCTTTGTGTATGGTTAAACTGTAAATCTTATGTTTACAAAAAATACTGTAATTTTCAGGAAATCACTGTATTAGGAATGTGCAATGACTTATATAAATAAAAGCCATTTTTAAACCTGTTTGGGGCTTGTGTTCTAATTATTCCCCCCTTTTTTTTATTTCTGTTCTTGCCTCTGTGTCTGAACGGGCATGTCTGTGCGTTTCTTGGTAACCTCGGGAGCAGACAGAGAACCGGGCACAGTAAGTACTCAAACGCCTGCTGCACATAAAACACATTCCCCTTCCTGCAACATACCCCAAGCCTTTCTTTAAACACAGCCACAGACATGCATATGCTGTCTCTCTCAGTGACCTGGTTTCTTTCTTTCTTTTTTTTTTTTTTTTTAATATGACTATCCACTCCCCCTCCCCCGGCCTTTTTTTTTTTTTTTTTATAAAACTTTTGTTAGATAAGAGGGACATGATTTGGAGGCCACGCTGTCTGCTATGATTACTCACTTGGAAATACACTTTGATCTGTACATGCCCCAGGCCTACTTTAAAAATGTTTATCGTTGCATTCCAACTATAGGTTGCTTGTAGTTTAAAAGAATATTCATGTTTATCTTAAATCAGTTTTACAGGCAAGAGGTCACAATCCATATGTGAAATTGGTTAGTAATGTGTTATTTCTACTAAGCCATTCATTATCCTCTACAAATGCATCTTAGTTGCTAGGTTTCCATATCTACTTTTCTTTTCATAATTGCCCTTGGAGGGTGAACTTGAACTTCAGATTTATTTTTGACCAAAGAACTGAGCGTCTGAATAAGCTCTTAAAAACAGGGAAGTTCAGTGGACAGAGGCTCTAGGCTTACGGGGTTCATTTTTTTTACCAGCCTAAATCTCACCCATTTTACATACTGCACGTTCAGTCTGTACATGTATCTGTCAGTAAGCTGTGGGGAGATTGGACCTAAAATGCATCTCTGAAATGTTGTGGAGCAAACAAATGGAGTAAGAAAATGGCCCCTTGTCAGCGAGGATAACCTTCGATTTTTGCCTCCTTTCCTCCTTTCCTTTCCTTCTGAACATGGCAGGTTAAATATGAATATGGTAGCAAAACTGAGATACTGAACTCTTAAATCATTCTGATTTTTTTTTTTTTTTTTGAGTTTGGGGGAAGATAGTTAAATCATTTGAGTGTGGAAAGTTCTTTTTCCCTCTTCTGTGTGGAGTAGTGGCTGCTTTTAAAATTCTCTTTGAGCCTGAACTTGGTATACTTTGTTTTGCGTTTTCTTTGTTTTGTTTCTTTTGAGGGAGTGAGATGGTGGTGGGGCCAGAGGGCCAAAGGGAGAGGGAGAGAGAGAATCTATAGCAGGCTCAACACTCAGTACAGAGGCTGACATGGGCTCGATCTCACAACCCTGAGATCGTGACCCGAGCCAAAATCAAGAGTCGGTTGGTGTACTTTGTATTTCAGGATGCCTTGGGGGCGGTGGATAAGGGTGAAAGGATGGGCTAGCTGTTCTGCAGTTCTCATACTGTAAGTTTTCTCTGGACAATGTTGGGAGCAGAAGAAAGAAGGGAGAAAAAGAATGCCAGCTATGGAATAAAATATCCTACTCCCAAAGTACAAACCTAATAAATAAACTGACTGATGGAGGTGACCTTTATGTTTTTCGCTGACTCAGTGTCACTGTAGATTGTCTTCTTTTATGCGATGTTCATTCAGTAGAGTGTTCATTAAAAAACCCTAATCCCGAAGAACAGAGATGGTGGAAGATATTGAGAAAGCTCCTGTCCCTCAGACCTATAGTCGGCTGCAAGTTTTAATTTATTGAACTTACTCTAGGTTTGGAACTGTATTTCTAACTTTAGCTTCCTGTTCTCGGTACTGTTTCATCCAAAATCACTGTGTATTTATTGAGTGCTTACTGTGTGTAAAGCAACACAGGAAATGTAGCTCTGGTCAGGGATAGGTAGGCACACCTATTACAAGCCCTTTCTCAAAGCACTGAGGGAAGGTGACAGAAATATTAGATATAAGATTGTAGAAAGTTCCAGCAAGAGTTCTAGATAGTTGTGGGAGGGGTTCTGTAGTATGGATTTCGCTGAGGCTGTGTGGCAGGAGTGATGAGTTGACTTAACCCAGTAGAGGCGTTCTCCACACCTCCGTGTGTGTCTGAGTGTATCAAATACTAATTTGTATTTTTGGCTGACAAATTTAGCAAGAACTTAATTCACTGGGGAAGTGAGGACGTAGAGTAGAGGAAGGTGAGGAGTTATACCCTCCAAGTGCAAAACCATTCTTCACTTTCCATTGTTCTTAGGTCTTCATGTTTTCACAATCTGAACTTTCAAGTCAAAATATGGTGGCTACATTGCAGAAACCCAATCAGTACAAAAACAAAATAAATGGTTACTTAATGCATTATTTGCATGTCTCTTTCACATCAAATTTTCCACAAGTTTTAATGATAATTTTAATGGGTATTTTCAGAATAAGTATATATACTGTGTTTCCTGCCTAACTTTTATAGACCTCTCTTGGTGGTGTTGGTATAAAATGGGAAAACTATACTGATTTGTAACCTAAACATTTAATTCAGTTTGTAGAGAGAAACAAAGCTGTTCACTGTCCACATAAGTGGGATTTCGCTACAGTTACATAAAATGAAATAGCTCTTCAAACTTTGGATAGTCCTAAAATTGAATAGGAGATGCAGTGGGTAATGAGATGATGTATGTTCGTAGTACATAAAATATTGTAATACTTCTGTATTTCATAAAGTGGTTTGAATTATGAAATCGAATTTTACTTGGCAGAGAACGTTGATTATACTTTTCGTGTTTGGGTTTGTTTTGTTTGTTTTTTCAAACCAAGGAGTTGCTACAGGGCAGTGGTTTCCAAACCTTGGTCTCAGGATCTCTACATCTTAAAATTATTGATGACCCCAGACAGTTTTTCTCTATGTGGATTATATATTTTGAAATTTTTCTGGATTAAGAAATTAAAAAAAAAAGTGGCAATAACTAGAACAGGTAAAGAGCTTCTTAATTTGTGCTACCATCAATAACATTATTAATGAAAATGAACTATTTTCTGAAACAAAAAATGGTGGGATGAGTGGCTTTGTGTGGCATGTTTCCAGATTTCTTCAGTGCATGACTGAGTAGAGAATGGACATAGTCTCATCAGCTTCTGCGTCCTGTCTGTTGCAATACGTTGTTTTGATTGAGATATAGGAAGAAGATGTGTCCCCAAAGAGATTTTTAATGGTCTCTGAGAACCTCACGGGTCCTTGGACCAAGCGGAGAACCTCTGTCATAAATAAGACCAAGGAGTTTTGAAGCATTCTACATTGGTACATAGTCTTATTTTTTTTTCCTGTTCTTTTTGTATTGAACAAACATGATAATTAAATATATCAAGCTCAGCTCAAGCTCAGTCAGGGACTTTTGTCAACCCAGGGGGGAATGTGAGTATGTATGGATTTTCATCTATGAGTCTAAAACTGGTTTGTAGATAGTTTGTGTTTGTTTATTTTTAGTGACAAAATGACTACATTTGCTAGTTTAAGGTGATTTGGTAGAAAGACAAATGAGCCTTACTGTAGCCTATTTTACTATAAAACCCAAGAAAAAAAAATGAAGGTACTAATGGACACTATTTTTTAACTTTCTTCTTTTTGAGAAAGATGAATGATAAAAGTAATAACTTTTAGGAGGGTTTATTTTGCTATTTGGCTGTTGGTTTTAAATTAAGATTTGACTACTGTTTTTTACTAATTTGCAAAACGTGTTTGCCTTTTTTTTTTTTAACATAAAGCTACTTATGAGAGTGCTATAGTTGAGCGAAGAATTATGACATGACCTAGCAAAAAGGACCTTATTTCTTACGTAGTAATAAAAAGTTTGGCTATCTCAATTAATTTAGAGATGAATTGTATTCAATTTTGGCTGAAGTCAGTCTTTAATAAGTCTGCTTGAAAGACCTTGAATCAGAGAATTGACAAGGCATTGTATGGCTTTTAAAGAATATGCTAGAATGTGTGTTTTGATACTCATTCATTTAACACATATTTCATGAGCACTCACTATGTGCCAAGCACTGTAAGGCATTACATGTAGAGATGACCCTTGAACAACACAACATGGGTTTAAACTGTGCCGGTGCACTTACGTATGGATTTTTGTGATAAAGTACATTATTATATTTTCTCTTCCTTATGATCTTAACATTCTCTTTTCTCTAGCTTACCTTTGAAAACACAGCATATAATATATATACAAAATATATGTTATATGTTATCAACTGTGTTATTGGTAAGGCTTCTGGTCAGCAGTAGGCTATTAGTACTTAAGTTTTGAGGAGTCAAAAATTAGGCATAGACTTTTGAATGAGACGGGGGTGCACCCCTAACCCCCGAGCTGTTCAAGGGTCAGTTGTACTTGCCACCATTTTACAATGATTATCTTTTAATATCACAGCCACATATTTGTTAAATGAAAAGCACTGGAATGCCTAACACATGTCAGCACTATCCATGTCAGGACATTTCAAAGAGGGAGATAATGGGGATAGGTGTCAGGGAGAGATTCCAGGGCAGAGGGTCTGTGGACATGGGTGGGCATCAGAAGGTCCTTGAACCCCCTCTAAAATTGTGTGCATAGTGTTCTGGGTTGGTGCTCTTTTCTGTAATTGTGAGGAGAGATTATAACTTTCATCAAATTCTCAAAAGGGGTTCCTGGTCCAGAAAAGTGTAAGCACTGTTAATGTATTTAGAGGTCATAATGATGCAAAACCATCATCTTAACCAATAAGACACCGTGTTCAAGGAAGCTAGGTACCTCTAATTCTACGATTAATTAATGGAGGTAGAGATTTAGATTATGTCTTTCTGAGGGACTGTGTTATCACTCCTGTAACTGACTTTGTAGACTTCTCAACTTCATCTTTAGAGCTTATTTTAAAATAATGATGACAGCCATCACTTTATTTAATGTGAGGTGGTGTCTTTGTGTTTCTTCTGTGGCTGTTCTGCTTAACTAGTTAATTGGTAGGACCAGATCCTAGTAAGGACCACCCATGATTTTTTTCTCAAATCTCACTCTGCACCATAGAATGCAAGGAAAATGTGAGACATGAGTTTTTCTTCAGAAAATACTTTACTGAAATTTTGGCCTTTTTCTGAAAAAAAGTGTTTTTAAAATATCACATCAGCTCCCAGTAATAGCTTGTTAGGACTATGGCACCATGGAGCCATGGGTGATAAAAAGAACAGTGGTTTTGGACAGAGACTTCTGTGGCATTTGGGCACAGACCAAATGTGTATGACCAGGTGTGTCAGCCTTTTGAACTTTCCCCTAGCGTCATCTATAAATTGATGATGGAGGCTGCCTTACAGGGTGAGGGGTATTAGGGACCACAAGCAGAAAGTTCTCAGACATAGCACATCAAGCCTTTAGGGATTGTCCTCCCCATTCTCTCAACCTACAAAGTAGCAAGACAGCAATAAATGCATTATTAGTCATGCTCAATGTAGTTACTGATGGTTTCTTTGCCTGTTTTTAAATGTGTGAGGCAGTTGTGGAGATGTGGGCAATTACTGATGTTTCTCAGTGTGGAGGGGGCATGATACTGACCCTAGCCCATTACGAACTTGATTAGGCTCATGATACTCAAGTTCATGAAGGGACGAAATGTTTCTGCCTAAATGTTTGTGAATTGATCACCTGACATTTCAAGGAATTGCTTGGAAGTGAAGGATAAAACTGAGATGAGTCACCTAAAATTTCAATGTTTAGGTACAGTGGAAAACACTAAGTTTTCTTAAGCAGTTGTCGCAGCAGATTTCATTTTTGGCAAAATTTAAAACTCTGTGCTTAAAACAAAAGAGATTTCTGGGAGAACTGCTCACTGCATCCCTGCTGTGAAAAGGGTAGACAGGAAAGTGACAGTGGTTTCTAGATGGTTGGGCGTGGTCTGTCCCTGTACCAGCGGGGGTGTGGTTTACTGTGGATGCCCTAACTCAATCGGTGGCTATCGGGACCTGCGTGTAACTGGAGAAAGGCTCCAGGTTGTATCTCCTGCTCACTCCGAAGAAGGGACATTGGGCATCTTTACTCTAAAAAACCAGAAAGTCAGATAGACAATATTTCCTCCTTCCGAAACATTTTTCAGATTTCAGTTTGTGCTTCGTAATTAGAAAACTTAACGTCCACCATTTAGAGCAGGGTTGGGTTTTTTTGTTGTTGTTTTGTTTTGTTTTGTTTTTTAAGATTTTATTTATTCTACAGAGAGCAAGAGAGAGAGCAGGGGGAGGAGCCAAGGGAGAGGGAGAAGCATATTCCTCAGTGAATGTGGAGCTCAATGTGGGGCTTGATCTCAGGGCCCTGAGATCATGATCTGAGCTAAAACCAAGAGTCTAACATTTAACCAACTGAGCCACCCCAGTGCCCCGAAAGCAGGTTTTTAAAAATTTTATTTTCCTTTGGCCCCATGATCATTTTTATCATTCCCTCTGAAACGCAGTAAGCAAGAAATGAGGTCTCCGTCTTTCAGATGAGGAGAGGTAGATGTGAGTGCCATGAGACATCCAGGTTACCTTGCAGGCAAGTACTGACCTGGAGCTTTCCGGTTTCTTGTATTAGAAAGTATCTCATCAGGGATTGGAGAACGAAGAAGGACCGTGACAGCTAAATAGCTCTATGAAAATGGCTCTTGAAAACTGTGAAATACAGATTTGATTTTTGCTATTACCAAGGTCCTGATTAGGGGAATGAAGTCATGAGGGCATTTAAAAGTTATATTGAAATAATAATATTTATTGTCAGCTCTAAAGTGTGTGTGTGTGTGTGTGTGTGTGTGTGTGGTGTGCTATTTTCCTTAACCTAGAGTGGGTGGAAGGACAAACTGGGAGCTTAACAGGTGACACCAGGGTTATCTATCTCGGGCTCGAGTGCCTTTTCCAGCCCATGTATTTACTGGGTCTGTACCTTCTGCATGGCCACCTTCCTTTCTGAGCGGTGTCTGGACTAAACCACTCAGCTGCAATCTGACAGTGCTGAGTTCCTAGATCGAGGTATGAGAACTCACAGGTTCTTTCCCATATTTTGCATTCAAACTGTATGAAAAATCATTGTGTACCCTTCAGACCTGCTTCCCAGCCAGGGCTCCTGAGATGTGATGCAGTTGCCAAGTGGATGCATTTCCACCCATCTTTACTTTCGTACACTTCTCACAGTCGATGCATGGGGATCCCTTTGGTTTTAGGGGTTAAAAATGCATTTGTTGAAATGTCAGGCAGAATCTGTGAATGACCCATTGGACTGCAGCAAAGAGTACAGCGCAGGGTGATGGCTTAATTGGTACCAGGTGTAGATGGAGAAGGCACACAGATGTTATGGGGGTGCGTCACTACCTAATTGTTTTAATGTTCACCGAGAAGTTAATTGTCAGTGTAGAGTGTGCTAGCAAATTAGGTTCCCACTGCCTTAGTGTAACTGAGGATAAATGAGGTGTCATGAGTTTCCAATCTGTACCTCTGACACAAACACTTTTCCTGCGGGAGGAGAAAGTTCCCAAGGGGAATCAGCATGGCAGCTAAAGAAATCCATTTGAATAATGTGCATTATTTTCACATTAGGGAAACCTGTCTAGCTTTTGCTGTCTCCATGAGCGGGGTTTCCTTTCAGATTTGCTGCTGGTGGCTTCAGGGTTTAGACACAGTTGGCAGAAGAGTTGCTTTGAGGTCTCAGAATCAATGAAGGCTACATGAAGGCTCTATAACGAGTGTTGTGGTAACACTGACAGCGTAACATTCCATTAAACTTGCTCTCTTTCATATTTTCTGGAGTTTACCTTCCAGAATACCTCCGTTTACATGAACAGCCATTACTGTTAAATTGCTAAAGAAAAGTGAAAGTCTTAGAGCAAGGGCATAAAGACGGGGTTTTATCCATATTGAAGTATCTGAGTCTCACTGCCTCAGTCTTGAGTGGGTGTTCAGATCATGAACTAGAAACGTCATTATCCAGATGGTGAGAATAAAGGTAATATGAAGTCCAGATCGTCATGATTTCTTTTGATTCAACGAATCTTCTCTGAAGTTCAGCAGGCTCCTAACGCTTATCATCGGACGTTCTTATATGAAGGTATGGTTTAATTATTGCATTTGGATGTTTATTTTGGCATTAAGAGAATGACCGTGTGCCTCTGCCCACGAGGTTCAAACCCTCTGCCAGGTCTCTAGTTACCTTGTTCCCAGAAAACTGCAGCAGAAGATAGTGCTGGTATGTGTTTTTATAAAACATGGTTCACCCCTTTAGAATACTGTGATCTGGATTTGGCAGCTCGAGGTAGTGGACACCAGTCGTAATAGGAGAAGATCTGCTACTCTCTTTTCTTTGAATAACTCTTTCAGTCTTTGAACTTTCCTTAACCATCATGCCACTGTGAGTGGGAGAAGAAATGACCCTCAGGAAGTATATGTTAATCGTAGCCAACAGTTTGCTTCTTGTCAGTGAGGGTGCACACTGAGATTTTATGTTCTCCAGATTTGGGGCACCTGGGTGGCTCAGTCTGTTAAGCATTTGCCTTTGGCTCGGATCATGATCCTGGGGTCCTGAGATCAAGCCCCACATTGGGCTCCCTACTCTGTGGGGAGTCTGCTTCTCCCTCTTCCCCTGTTCTTTTTCTCTCTCATATAAATAAAATCTTTTTAAAAAGTATGTTCTCTAGGTTTTTTTGAAGAGAGAGTGTTCCCTTGGGGTACATGTTTTCTGTCCTTGTGCCTCATCTATTCATTTCATGTGTAGTTAACCTACAAATGGAGAGACAGTCATACCAGTGAGGCTAACAGGTCTTATGGACCCTCTTTCTGACTCTGATACTCAGCGTTCCACAGGGATCCTTTTTCTCCAGAGACTTGTCAGATATACCTCTCCCTTTATCATTTTACTTGGCTCTGTTCCCATAAGTGTGCAACACATAAGGTATGGAAAACCATTATGGTTGTAGAATTTTCGTTTGTTTTGAAGTCAATGTGTTTTCAGACCTAGATTTGCTCAGATTTGTAATCTCCCCTGAGGGCGGTATAAATGTCCAATTTTGAGCTCTTGTGGAAGACGCAAAGTAAATAAAATGATTTTGTTTAGTTAAAACAATTTTAAAACAAAGGGAGACTTACATACACAGTCTCAAAAATCCCAGACCTCGGGACATTTGTAATAGAAATCTGCCCAGTAATTATCGTTTTTGAAAAATTCTGGCAGACACTAAAATTTCACCAGCTGCAAGGTGAATAAAACATTGAGTTTCTTGGCTAGAATTAGAGTGTATCAGTCAGTGTGGTAACATGAGATCTCATGCTGATCAAAAAAAAACCCCTCTGATTCACAATTAAATATTTATTTGGCAGATTAAATGTTTGAAAATGAACTTTATTTGATGAATGCTGTTTGGTAGATTAAAGTCTTTCAAAATACGGACTCTGGGAGAAGTCTGGTGGCAGCTATGTCTGCAGAACAGCCATCGGCCATGACTGTCATCACATGGACTGGTGCCGTGGGTCTCTGGATGACTTGTTCCTCTTTACTGAGGCCTGTTCTGCTGTGCATCTTGGATTATAAATGGCAGGCTTCAGGAATGGAAAGGCAGGCATTTGGGACTTTTCAGGTCATTTTAATGTAGAATGTAATTTCTTTGTTCTAGGTTTATGGTCTTTGTTTGGTGTCATAAAACCAAGCGTATGTGTGTCTTTGTTTGGTGTCATAAACCAAGTGTGTGTGTGTGTGTGTGTGTGAGAGAGAGAGAGAGAGAGAGAGAGAGAGAGAGAGAGACTGTGGTTTTTGGGGAGCTTGGGAGGCGGTCAGAGAAAAAGCCTACAGCATGCATTAGGCATTATTATGTCCAATGAGAATGTTAAATGGTTAAAGAGCCAGTGTGACTTTTAAGTGATAAATATGTGGGGGGCCAGCATTTTATGTTTATAAATTGAGTATAAGTATCACTCCTCTGGGAGCAGAGATGCCTTGACTTAATGTGAAGAGCTTGGTGACTTTAGGTAAATTGCCTCCCCTCTCTGGGCAGCCTCCAGATAAAAGGAGGGGAGTGAAGAGGATGAACAGGGAAGTCTTTTAAGGCTGCTTTGGCCTCTTCAGATGTGTGACCCTAATTACCTTCTGTGTTTCTGATGCACAAGTTAAAAAAAAAAAAAAATACTAGAACAAACCCCAGTTTCATTCTTGTGCAAATGGCTTCTTCCTAGATGTTGATTAAATGCTAACATTCAATGTGAAGCTATCTTAGTCCAGATCTAACAATCAAGATAGAATCCAGATAAATTCTGAAAGATCCAAATGATAGTCAGTACCCAGGTATAATCTCTTTATTCTTAAAATGCATATAAAATGGCTCATAATGGCCATCAGTATGACTGATGGGTCATGAGGAACACAAACTGGTGTGTGAGGGAAAACACAGAACATGAGGGAAAAACAAACTTCTGGTATCATGAGACATCCAGTAATAATACCTGTGAAGTCACTTTTGGGTTTCTGGGGGAGTGCATGAGAGAATCATAAAAATTAGGGTCACCTAGGCAGTAGTTAACCAAAGCAGCTGTTATTGCCAACAGTGAAGTTCATTAGGCTGGAACTATTTGCTTAAATCAGGAACAACAATGAAAGCAGCGTCAGGGCTGGAAGATGTTGGGGACATTCCACGAAGAAGACTGGGTTCATGGGAACAAGGGTAAAAGGAAGTGGTCCACTTTTGGCAGTGCTATCCCATGCACCAGCTACCCCCTGGCTCCTGACTGTCACTCCTCTGCGCCTTCCCTGCCTGCAGTCTTTGCTGCCTTGTTTTGAATCCATTTTACTGGATCAAAGGTATGATGAGACTTGTGTTTTGTAACTTGTCTGAGTCTGCCATTTTGAATGAAGCCAATTTTCACATAAGTAGCAGTGCTAATTACTAGCCCTATCCGAATTTATAGGAACTTCCAGAGCTTTTCAAAACCTATTCAGATGATAGGCCTCATTTAAGCCGTTCAAGCGAGAATTACAGCAGTAACTTCTAACATGCAGAAACAGAGGCCTCAAAGCTTATCAGACTTACAGGTCCAACTATAGAAATGTTACTGTTTCTAACAGAAATTGCATTGTTGCTAACAGAAGCTTAGTTTACCTTTATGTTTACAGTACCACTTGACATCATAAAAAAATAAGTAAATAAGATCGTTAAAAAGCTATCTTTGAGTAACTGAGTGGTTTGGATGCCCGGTGCTGGTTACAGCAGGAAGGCTCTGAAGGTGACCCTGCAGAGAGATCCTTAACTTTAGAGTTGCCAATGGACACCAAGGCTGTGCCACATTCTTCTGGGCACTGATTTAAATGTAAAGTTGAGTGTTCTCTGGTGCTGCCCTTAGCGCATCTGATCAGAGTCTGGACAAGGAGATTTTGAATGCTGATAAAATCTAGGACCCAGGCAGGTATATTTGGACACTATTTACAGATGAGCACAAGCCGCTATTCCACTCTGTGGCTGACCTTTTTGGAGTGCACATTAGCACTTTGAGGAGTTTTGTGAAGTCTCCTGTGTCCTATCAGCCAGTGGGTCTGGGTCGGAGGGGTTAGTTTTTAGCAGACATTTACCACGGTAATTAGTAGAGGGATCCAGCCAGCTCACCTTTCAGCCCCACACACTGTGCTAAAGACATTACTCTAAGCCACCCCGTATTGAATTGCATGAGTCCCTCCCTCTGCTTTTATGTAAACCTCCTGCATTTGTGTAGCTTGAATGGTCATGAATCAAAGCTCAGCTCACTTCAGTGTCAGCCCCTGCAGTGGGCAAAGAGGCTGATTCAGATTGCCTCCTGGCTCCCAGTTTTGGTTTCTTCCTGTGTGTGGTTGAGCTGGGAATGCTCCCATGGTGGGGTCCACAGTTTTCATGAGGGAGCTCTGACACCTAGCCACCTGGCTGATTACCTTGGGCTGGTTAAGAGCAAAGATACCCCTTGCCCCCACTGGCTTTTAAATTTTTGCTTCTGGTATATGCCATTGCATTAGAGGTGGTCTAACTTAAAGGTTTCCCCCCAGCCCCTTCTCTTTTAAATTGTGGCAGAGAAAGGTAACAGTTGTCTGTTGGCCCTGGACATCACCCTGGTAGTTTTCCAACATCTTCGGGAAATTGAAGTTATCTGCTTTATGAGGGAGATTTTTGCATGGCTCCTTCAAGGCACTAACACATCACTGAACAAATTGCCCCCTTGCATATGCTAATCCTGTACTTAAAAGGACTCATTGTAACATGTTCTGATGCCTTAGCCTGAGGGGAGATGGGAATTGAAGGGATGTCAGATCATGTGACCCCCCCCCCCCCCAAATATCTAAAAATGCCTGTTTTCTTTGGGTCAACAGTTCGTACTCAGCACATGGGAATGAAAGTATCATGTGTGGCTGGTAGAAAAGATTAGTCCTTGTTCCTGCTTTTGTGCAGCGGAGCTGGCCTTGCTGTTGAAGATTCACTGGCTGAAATACTCGCTTTGGGTCTTAAATTTCAGTGCTGTTGGCGAGGAACACCAAATCTTATTTTCAACAGTAAATTAAAAGAATTCAAAGGAGTTCCTTCATTGTTGCTGTGGAAAATGTGATTTGCCTTTTAGGAAGCCCTGCTGTTAATCCCACCTGCTCTCTGTGTGTCTTTTTCGAGGGGCACACATTGACTGTTAGCCACAGAGTACATCTGATAGAATAATCTCAGGCCCCCCTGCTCACGGGCCATGTATATTCCTGACCAGGAAATCACAATAGGAGAGAATAAAAACACATCCACATGTAAACAGCAAGCTCCCGATTCTCTAACAGAAAAAAGGATGCAAGAGCATTTAAAGTGAGTAGGGCCTGAAGGATCCACCAGGCTCTGGATGGTTTAATTGCATAGTCAGGGTCTCCCTTTTAAGTGCTTGAACCTCTATAAATGTTTGCCATCAAAGTCCTCAGTCGAGATGAATTACATGGAATGAAAGGCTGTGTAGGTATCACCTTTCTAAAACCGCGGTCACATCCAGTTTGGGTTTTTATGTGTACAAAGAGACCTGGCAAGGAATCTTTGATTAATTTTTTTTTCTTGCAGAGTAATTCTCTCTTGGTCCCAGACAGTCTAAGGGGCACAGATAAACGCAGAAATGGGCCTGAATTTCCCAATGACATCAAAAAAAGAAAGGTGGATGATAAGGACTCCAGCCACTATGTAAGTAAATAAAGAACTCGAAACAGTATTTGTTTGCTTACTCACCTTCTAAGGGAGCCTACAAGCTCTAAGATCTTAGTGATAATTCCACACCCTTTAAAGTAAGACTGTAAAGAGGATAGATTCTTATAAGTGTACTGTTTCCCTCTAGAGCTATAAACTATGTTCCGCCAGACTCACTAGTACATTTTAGGCTTTCTGCCTAAGTTCCTCACAAGAGGGGATACTAGTGTTCGGGGCCTGTTTCGTGGACATACAGCCAATGCATTTGCACAGGGTCTGCTCTTAAAGAGTCTTTGCCCTTGGTTTAATGCTCTGCTTTCACCATCTTCAAATCCTGCATTTTCATCTGTCCTGGGCCCTGCAATTTTGGTAGCCTGTCCTGCTAAAATAATCAGGGTAAAAACAATTAGTGTCACAAAAATACCTCTTTGGATGCTATTCTGTTGACTTCTTCAGACTCATATTCAATCTTGAAGTAGAGTTCGTCCTCTTGAACAGCTAGCACTTTGGTCATGTTAAGTCCATGATAACAATGGAAAAAACCTTGGAGAGTCAGACCCGGCAGATTGAGAACGCGTGACTGTGGAGGAAGGGCTCTTGACTCATATCTAGCTGGAACCACATTTCTTGAGGAGAGCAAACCAAGCCAAATGGCAATTGGCTCAAGTCTGAGGGTCATAAACATTGCAGCTGGTAGATGACTTGGGAGTTTTCTTGTGTATCTCTGAGTGTGTCTATTCCAAGATGGACACATTCTCAGGAATGCTATGAGAGTAGAATGCTGGACTAGTCCACTTTCCATTGCTTATAGAAGAAGTGTCCATCTCTGGTGGAGATGGGGCTAGATGGGGGTTTACATATTGGGCCTCTCTGCCTCCTGCTGGCTGGTTCAGGCCAATAGCTAACAGTGGGAAGTAGTTTCTGAGCAACAGCTTGTTAATGTTGGGTACTCTGGTTTTTACATGGATTGTTTCATCTGACTCTTAAAATGACTCAGGGAGTTCAGTACCATCACCTCTATTTTAGATAAAGGAATTGAAGCACAGAGCTTAGAAGTGATTTGCCCAAGGTCAGAGTTAGTGGTGGAGCCTGGGGGCAGTCTAACTCCAGAATCCATGCTCTTTATCACTGTGCTAGGATCCCCATACTGAGGGCCTAGGAGTGGATATTTTGACAAGGCCCTTATATTGGTCCATCCTTTGCACTATGATAACATTACAAGAACTTTGAGTGTAGGTTATCCCCATCCCAGTCCAAACTTTTTTTGTGGCACATGTTTGCCCCTCACCTTTGCCTACAGCCAGTGTCCTAGCAGGTACTTTTATATATGGCATCAACTGTTAATAAGCTATTCAGAAGGTCCATGACATGTAGAAATTTGGAAGTTGCCAGTAATGTAATTTTGAGTTGTGCATGAGGCCCAGGTAGATATTTAGTAGTAAGTGATCTAGAATCCATAGCTCTACATTATTGTTTTATAACCTGCTCATATAAAGTATGTCCAAATGTATAGGTAGTTGAGGGTGATGTATTGACCAGTGTACACTGTATTGTGAAGGTTCACATTTGCAGGATTTGAAACACAGCTAAGATTGAAATTATAGGCTACTTAAGGACTCAATTTCATAGTCCCATTATAATAAATGAGTTCTTTGCTACTTTTTGCCAATTTGTACACTATGTGAAATATTTTTATAAGTTTTTTTCTAAAAGGGAAAACATTTTGTTTATATTTTTTTATCACCATCTTTGGGTTCTTTTTTTTTCTTTAAGATTTTATTTATTTTTTGAGAGAGAAATAGAGATAGCAAGACAACACAAGTGGGGAGAAGAGAGAGAAGCAGGCTCTGCACTGGGCAGGGACCCCAACACGGAGCTGGATCCCAGGACCCTGGGATCATGACCTGAGCAGAAGGCAGATGCTTAACCAGCTGAGCCACCGAGGCATCCCCATTTTTGTGTTCTTAACACCTGAAAATATTTGTACTTTTCTGTGGTCTTTACTAACAGAAAAAGCAAATTTTCTTTAGTTTTAATTTTTTTCCTAGATGAAAATAGTTCTTTCAAGAAACTGAGTTACTCAGTCTTCCTCATTGGTTATAATTTTCTGTGTTCTAGTGAATTGCATGGTTCCTTAACAACAATGATTAAAATAAATCTAGTAACATACTGTTGAAGAAAGTAAATTGGGTCTTCCACATGTAAAACCCTAGATACAGTTAGAAAAAAAAAAAAACATGTAAAAGATATGAATTTAAAGTTGAGTGTAACTTTCTCACTAGAGTTGAAGGCCCCACCAAAAGCCAACATGGCTAGTTGCACTTGTACTTATTATTACAAATTGTCAAACATTCATGTATTTGTAATTGATAGTGACATCAGTAAAAGGATCGTTTGGGTTAAAAATTAATGACCTACTCCTTTTTGAGAGTTAGGGCCCATTATGAGATCCTACTTCTTTCATAAACTCATTGTATTATTCTGTACTAAAGGACAGGAGGTCTTTTGGCTAAGAAAGACTTTTTCAGTCTTGCCCTTAGGTTGATTGATTTAGTGATCACATAATTAAATTGAATAACTTTGGGCCACCTGGGTGGCTCAGTGGGTTAAGCGTCTGCCTTCAGCTCAAGTGATGATCCCAAGGTCCTGGGATTAAGTCCCATGTTAGGCTCCTTGCTCAACGGGAGAGCCTGCTTCTCCCACCCCCCTGCTTGTGCTCTCTTTCTCTCTCTCAAATAAATAAGTAAAATCTTTAAAAAATAATCAATTTAATAGCTTTTCTGAAGCTTTTTCAAACTTAGTACAACCTTGGAGTTTCCTTGATTAGCACATTTTACAGTTTTATGAAGAGAGAATCAAAGCCCTACTGCAAGGTATTAGTGCCCTCCAGACTTTTCCATCCTCTCTTCCATCTCTCCAAAAATATTCCATGCTGATTGCTAAAGAGGTTTATTCTTAACATGAGGTTAGATCTTGGTATGTTATCCCAGCCAAGTAGATAGCTTCGTTGTTTTTAGGTTTTTTTGCTTAAGTAGTTAGCAACCTCATGGGAACATGGTTGAAGTTTGTCCTTATAATTACAAATTGTCTGTGAACACAAGATTTGTTGGCTATCTTCAGGATGATATACCTAAAGCAATGACATGAAATTGTGTTCTTAATTTGACATCCCATGGGAAAAGAGCCCCGATGGAAGGACATGCATGGATTTCAGATTATAAGAGAGATTCAGCTGTTGCAAACATTTATTGAGCTCTTACTATGCACCCCATGTTTGCAACTTGCCCTCACCAGTATGATCTATAGCAGGCATGCCACTGCAATAATTTCTGCTTGGGGCTTTGGGTAGACCACATCAGATGACAGGGGAAGGAAATATTAATGACTCTGCCTCGCAGTCTGGAAGGGAACCTATAGGCATGTCCCGGGCTATTTTTCAGTCTGTCTGCTACCAAGAACTATAGAAATTTAACTGGGCCTCTAACCCTTTAATAAATGGCATTACAATTTCTTTTTCCAGGACAGCGATGGTGACAAAAGCGATGACAACTTAGTTGTGGATGTGTCTAATGAGGTAGCCACTCATTTTCTCAAACTTTATTTTCAGAGTGACTTATGAGAAACAGAAAGTAGAGCCATGGTATTTTAGTTTCTCACAACTTTACACCTTAGAAACTTCATGGTGGTTCACAGATGGAGCAATAGTGATCTGACACGAACTTTTGTTAAAAAAATCTGTTTTCCCAGTCATTTGGGATTCGTAAGTTGGGTGCTTAGTGCCCCTTTCATTCCTGTGCCCTGGGAAAAAGGCTTGGTGCCTTTCTCATTCCTGAGAAAAGTATCTGAACATGAGGAAGGGTAGAATTGTTCTTGGATGTTTTCTCCCTCTGTGCTGTCTTCATGGATGTGTTTGCAAATGCCATCCTGTTAATTCTGTTAATTATAACAACATTGCTAGTCAGGGTGCACACTCCCAAGTGCTCCAGATCTAAAGGACTTAAAAGGTCCTCCTTTAATACAGAGAATTAGTGTGGAAATAGAATCTGTGAAGCACAAGGTCGATCCATTATAAGTGAAATCACACAAGCTTTGCTTATGCTTGTTGAGGACCCTTCTTCTCCACGAGCAAGCCCTGCCCATTCACCCAGGGAAAACGGGATCGACAAAAACCGCCTGCTGAAGAAAGATGCTTCCAGCAGCCCGGCGTCCACAGCCTCTTCAGGAAGCTCCACTTCTTTGAAATCCAAAGAAATGAGCTTGGTAGGTCCCATGAGCTGTCCCCTGCCTGTTTAGCAGTTTATTTTCCTTTGTGGTTCAGAGGACCCTTAGTACCTTATTTTTAACTGACCCATTGTATTGGGGCATGTTGGGATTGGGTTGGGAGTCAGAAAGGGAATGTACTCAAGTGGTCACGCCCCAAGAGGCCTGAAACTGATTCAGGGAGGGCAGAGCCTCCTTGCCTGTTCCTACTTTGAACCATTCAACAAATAATGTGGAGCATGTCATCTCTTAGCCCACAAAAACTGAGCCATAACAGCTCTGCGTGTGATGCTTATACAGTCTTCCTGGGCATTATCCCTGTCACCTATGGGGAAGAAAGTCTGAGGAGCCTGCCAAGTTTATACAGCCCATCAGATCCAAGGCCAGAGGGAGCTAGGGTCTCTCTCCCTAGCCCATGCATGCTCTTGGCTTCTCCACAGTGTTCCTCAGACTGGGATTTAAAGGAATGGATGAGATGCAGAGGATGATGCCCCATGACCCTGTTACTGCCACACCCCTGATGGCCTCTGCGCTGGAGGTCAACATCTGTTATGTAGGCAAATGGGCGGTGGTGCTTAACACCTCACACAGCTCTCAAAGGGACAGGACTCCTCGGGCTTTTGCCTTTGAGATGCTGGTTTGTTTCTCATCAAATCCATGGCCCTGCTGCCTCTCACTAATAGTCTCAATCCTACTGCCACTAACAGGCAAGGTTAGAAGAGGGATCCTCCCTCTGACATTCTCAGTGACCCAGCCATTTATTTCTGAAGTGCCTGGGGATTTTTCTCTGGGTGGTCATCATTCTGACTTGGCCCACATCCAAAGTCCACATGCCTGATGGAAAAATACTTTTTAAAATAAAATCTGCGGAGGAAGAAGTGTGATCATGTTCTGTGTCTCTAGCTAGAGTTTTAATTCTGGCAGGAAGAGGAAAGGTCAACATTTCTCGCTCACAAGTTAATGCTGTCAACATTGTGTGGATTTATGAAAATTGGCTGAGGGAGTAGCTAGAAGGTGCCCAAGTGTCCCAGCTGCTGTTGTGATAAATTGTGTAATATGGCTTGGATTAAAAATAATACTCATTTAATTTGTTTAATGATACCAGCATGAAAAAGCCAGCACGCCTGTTCTGAAATCCAGCACACCGACGCCTCGGAGCGATATGCCAACGCCAGGCACCAGTGCCACTCCAGGACTCCGTCCAGGCCTCGGCAAGCCTCCAGCCATGGACCCCCTCGTTAACCAAGCGGGTAGAGCAACATTGCCTCTTGTTGTGCTTTGTTTTGCGTTTCCCCTTCCTGGCTTGGTTCGTTGTGTGTGCACTCCTGACGCCATTTCCCCATGAATATGAAACACACTCAATGCCCGCCTCCTTCCCATCCCTGAAAAGCCATGATAAGAAACAGATGTTTGTCCTTAGGTTTCAGCAGCTGCACCCTGTTCGGTCTCCGACTGTTTATATTTGGCTCCACCACTACCACCACCCCCTCCCCATAAATAATCCAAATTCTAGGGACTTCAATAAAGTTTCCGATAATTATTTGCACATAAGCTCCTGACCAAACTATCACTTGCATTAATGAGTTCACTAATACTAACCAAAACTGCCCGCCCAAGTGTGCTTCTTGCTTACTTTTTAGTTGGCCATTTTTTTCCTGGTATATCCCTCAGGAATCAGTGGTCTGATATTAGAAATAGAAATTGGGAGGGTTTCACGGAGTCTCCAGCCCATGAATAAATTAGTAACTTTTAACTTAATCTTCTTTAACACCTTGGTCCCAGACGAAAATAGGCCCTAGAAGATTCCTTCTAAACCCATGCTTTGGTTTCAGTCATGAATCCAGAGTCAGGTCTTCATTTGGAATAGGTAGCAGGGAATGAAAATTTAGACTCTAGGAGGAATCTTGGATTTTACCAAAACCTTATTTTGAGATTAAGTCAGATAAACAGGTCTGCCTTGGTTTACCTTCTGTGAATCAGGCACAATAGTGCAGTTTATTAATTTTAATGGCCTGGTTTCCCAGTGCTGGGGAGCCAAGGACAAAGTGCGCGGACAGTGCTTCCCCTGGGGTTCATTCTTCCCTGGAGATGAATTCAGCTGAGTGGGTGGTGATGACTGCCCCCTATGTCACCCAGGCCATCCTTGTCCTCACCCCTTGTGAATGGCACTAGAGGTGACTCTGGAGTTGACGGTCAGGCTGGACCACAGCGGCCGGCTGAGTGACGTCCTGCACATCTTGTGCTTCCTTGCAGCAGCCGGCCTGAGGACGCCGCTGGCGGTGCCTGGCCCATACCCCGCCCCATTCGGGATGGTACCCCACGCCGGCATGAACGGCGAGCTGACCAGCCCCGGCGCCGCCTACGCCAGCCTGCATAACATGTCCCCGCAGATGAGCGCTGCCGCCGCTGCCGCCGCCGTGGTAGCCTACGGGCGCTCCCCAATGGTAGGTGCCACAGACAGGCATGCAGGTGGGCAGGCAGGTGGGTGCACAGGTGGGCAGGTGAGCCAGGGTCAGGATCTCCGCTGCCACCGCCGTGGTGGCCTACAGGTACTCCCCAATGGTAGGTGCCACGGATGGGTACTCGGTGGGTAGGCAGGTGGGTATATAGGTGGGCAGGTGAGCCAGGGCCAGGACCCCCACCGCCGTTGCTGTGGTGGCCTACGGGCACTCCTCGATTGGAGATGCCACAGGTGGGCGGGCAGGTGGGAGGGCAGGTGGGTGCATCGGCAGGCAGGTGAGCCAGGATCTGGACCTTCACCTGCGCCTGCCCACCAAACAGAGCCCCAGTGTCCCCACTGCGCCCCGCCTGCAACCATCACTATGCTGCTCCATTAAGTTAGGGCTCGGCGCTTCTTGGTTTACTGTTTTTGTGGATGAAACAAGGCAGTGTTTAGGAGCTACTTTCACGATTCAGGGGACATCTGGTTTTCTCCCCCCAAGTAGATTTTTTTTTTTTTTTTTTTTTGGAAGGCAATGAAATGACTCAAGTAGCTCACAGAAGCCTTTTCATTCATTTTCTTGAAGTTTTTTTTTTCCTTCTTTAATTCTTAGGAAAAAATATTTAAGAAGGTGTAACTTTTTCTTTCCGTGCCTATATTATTCTTTAAACCCAACAGTGTGACTCAGGTGTAAGCAGTGATCTCAGGGCAGCAGAGAGAAAGCAGAAGTGGCTGAACTCTGGGCCAGCTTGCCCATCTTCTTGTCCAGTCTTTAACCACTATGTGAATAGCCTCATTTTTTACTGCAAAGGGCAAAAGTGATTATAATCCTCAGTTGGATCAGGGAAAGCGAATAGATTATAACCTGTAGCAAATAGAAGTCCCTATATATTTCTCTTGGCTGTTTAGGATATGTCATGTTCAGGGGCACATGGGTGGCTCAGTTGGTGAAGTGTCTGCCTTCCCCTCAGGCCATGATCCCAGGCTCCCTGCTCCTGGAGGAGTCTGCTTCTCCCTCTTCCTCTGTCTGCCACTCCCCCTGCTTGTGCTCTCTCTGTCAAATAAATAAAATCTTAAAAAAACAAAACAAAACAAAAAAAAAACTAGAGAATCCATGAATGTTTATGCAGTAAATTAGATCAGTGGTATGAAACTGGGGGTGATTTTGCCCCTCCCCCCAACCACCACCATGGATCAGAAGTGGGGAATGCTATTGGTACGCAGAGGCTAGAAGCCAAGGGTGGTGCTAAAACATCTGCCATGCCCAGGACAGCCCCAAACAACCATCTGGCTCAAAACATTGATAGTGCCAAGGTTAAGAAATCCTGACTCAGACAAACGTACTGTTCTCTGTACCTTTTGGGGAAGGCAGGATATCCCAGGTCCACAGGAAGTCTTTACTATGGGAAGCTGGTTCTCGATGTACAGATAGACCACACTCCAACCAACCCAAAAAGAAGTGTGGCCTGTTGTATTTACAGGTGGTTCTATTACTAATTTTTCTTTTGAAAAGCATTAGCACGTTACCGTTCCTATTTATGTGGCTTTGGAAGTCTGTGAGTTTCTAGTGAGAAGTCTATAGATGTTCACAAAGTGCCTACTCTGTATGAACTGAGTCTTTAATGTCTTCTTTCTTGTTTCCAGGTTGGGTTTGATCCTCCCCCTCACATGCGAGTACCTACCATCCCTCCCAACCTGGCAGGAATCCCTGGGGGGAAACCGTAAGTACCTCCAACTCTCCTCAGTTTTGTTTTAAAGGCAATTACTTAGTCATTGCTATTAGCAGACTAGAATTCCAAAGGGAGCACAGGCTTGGACGTTTCCAAGGAGATTTCTAGTGTCTTTTCCTGAGGAGTGTTAACACTTTCTATAAATAGGCACCTTGTAGGTGTCATGCCTCTGTTTTCTCACTATGGGTGATCTCATGCATTTAGTTATTTCTGGAGAGAAGCTGTTGTCCCTGGGACCTAGAGGGAGGCAAGAACTGGGGGTGGTTGGCCCTCCTTGCTTGACCCTTCTTCGGAAAGCTGCTCTGCTTTAACTTTGGTCAGCTGCTGGAGATTTTCAACAGGACTGTGTTGTGGGCAGTAATAAGCTGTCATGAACTCCTGAAATCTCAGAAATTTGAAACATGTCCCTGTCCCTGGCTCAGTGCTATACTTTTTCTTATTTGACTGGAAACTAGGGGTGTATGAAGGGTAGTTGTGACATCTATTGGATGCCAACATTTGAAGTTGGAACCTCCCTGCCCATCCTCGCCCCTGCCCTGCACCCCATAAAGTTTGGTGCATGCTTCACTCTGAGAGGTCCTAGACTATAAAATGCAGAGTGGCTTTGTGGGAAAGCAAGATAAATAAATTGAAGGGGCAAAACAGCATTCAGAATTTGAAAACCCCATTGGCTGTTCTTTCGGTGTCCTTTCAAATCACTTGGCTTTCCTTATGTTAGTAATTAGAAATGTGATTTTGAAGAATTCCTAAAGTTCTTAATTTTCATAACAAAGCAAAATTGAAATATTGAGGGGGGTGGAATATCTGTCTTACCTCCCAGCACATACTCTGCTTTTCTGTAGGGCCTTTACAATTTGGATTTTTTTCCAAATAGGGGTACATGTCACAGACCTTCAGTTTATTTTTCTTATACTGTTCTACCTTTGTGTGGTTGATTTCCACTTTTATTTATGCGTTTGCTGCATGTCGTGTATTACATTAATTTGAGCGGTCCATTCAACTACCTGGTCATCTTTGTGTGATGATTTTTACTGGAGCCTTTCTTCAAATAAACCAGCGGCATGAGGAAAACGGAATTCCTTACCTCCATCACCTGCATTTGGAAAGCAGATTCCCATGGCTCGATTTTACATGTATTATAATATCTATTTCATGGTAATTTGATTCATGATGAAATGAGACTTTGTCTACACTAAGAACGGGAAGAGACGTTAAGAATTTATGGTGACACGCTAGACCCAGGGAAGAGCAGGATTAGGGACAGTGTTGCAAATTATTCTTGAAAATTCATGAACTGCTAGGTAGTGTATTATCTTGGGTATGCCCCTCTGCTTCCAGCCTGGGATGCCCCCGGGCATGTAATGGGTATTTCTTGTCTGTGGTTGGTGGCAGTGTAGCTGTGGTGTGTCCTGCAGACTGGTGAGTGAATAAAGGGCACATGAGTAATGTGATAAGAAGCAATAATTAATAGTAACTGATGAATCTTCAGGGGAAAATAATGGCAAGTTCAGCTGACAATTAGGGAAAGCCAGTTTCAAGAGTCAGAGGTGTGAGGGTGTATCTGGCTGCCAAGACCCCACCCTGAGTGGGGTGTGAGGTATGAGGCACATGGGGTGGGGTGGGAAGAGCTCTAGGCTATGGTAATGGTCTTGGAGGTTAGCATGCAGAGGACCATTAATTCAGACCTAGCTCCTTACAGCTGGGGTGTGTGTGTGTGAATAATGCAATTAGACATAAACTTTAAACCTTCTATGATAATACTGGTGTCATGCTTCTTAGAGCCAAAATATTCATGTCCTTGGCTTGTAAGCACCTTGGGTTTCTTTGTGTTCCCAGCTGTATTAAGGTAGGATATGACATGCTCAGGGATAGTGACAGTGAATGTGACAGCAAAGTCCTGAGAGTCACGGATGAGGGTGACTGCATCAGAGTGGGTTTTGCTCTCCGAAACAGTGAAAATATATATATTTTTGGCGTCTCTTTAAAGTTTGAGGGAAGCTGTATTCTGTGAGGAAGATCAAGTGAATATCAGAGGGGAATATGGAGTTCACCATTGTCTCTGGGATCTGGGCTATATTACATCTTACTCTCTTTGTTTTAATCCATTAGCTACTATGAGAGGGTTCCTGTCCTCATTGTTGAGTAAAGGTGCACTCAAAACACCAGGCAGTGCTTCTCAAAACATCTATGATGACCAGTCTTTTCCCAACATGAGGAACAGGCAAATAGGGATGAATAGAGGAAGAAAAATACACAACCCAAGTCCTGGTTTTTTAGTTACAAGAGTCAGCTGTCGTGAACCGATTCTGTCAAGTTGCTGTATAACCATTTTCAACACTTCCTGTCCCCGAGTGAGCAGGTCTATGTGCGGACAGTAGCAAACATTTGCAGACCACACACTGAACAGCTTTGGTCTGAGGCACTTAAGAGAAATGGTGACAAACCAGCATGGCCAGGGTTAGGGTAAGAAAGGGGGGATCCCCGGGTGGCACAGCGGTTTAGCGCCTGCCTTTGGCCCAGGGCGCGATCCTGGAGACCTGGGATCGAATCCCACGTCGGGCTCCCGGTGCATGGAGCCTGCTTCTCCCTCTGCCTATGTCTCTGCCTCTTTCTCTCTCTCTGTGACTATCATAAATAAATAAAAATTAAAAAAAAAAAGAAAGAAAGGGGTGGTAAAGGTTTGTGAATGTCATCCTCTGACAAATACCAAGAAATAATATTTGGGTAGGGCGACAGATGGTTACTCATGGACATTTGAGAGAGAACTGTGTGCCAGGCTTTGTGCTCCATGCTGGGCAGGCTCCAGGAAGGAGAATGTTCATCTTCCCCGCCCTTGGGGCCCCTCTGATGGGGAAACACTAAAGAGACAAAGGCTGCAGTATGTTTGTGTGGCCCTGCGAAGGCAGAGCAGTGGGTGCTAGGCAGACAAGTCAAGAGTGACCGTGGTAAGGATGGGAAGGGCTTCTTGGGGTGAAGAGGAGATACTGAAAACTGAGCATGAGCAGGAAAAACAGGGACAAGGGGCAGCCCATGACATGCTCCCAGTGCAGACAGAGCTTGAGGGATTCCTCTGCAAATAGGTGAGTTCCTCTGGGTTAGCACAGCTGGGGGACTTCCCGGTGGAACTTTGAAAGCGCTTCTAGGGTAAATACTCATTTGGCTCACATCTCCTATGACTGCCTCACCACGTGGCTGTGTGCCTCTGACCTAGTAGGTCTAGTGTGGTGACTTCTGGTACCTGGAGCAAGCCATTTTCCCTGGCTGTGTGAAAACCATTACAGCCCTCGAGCTGAGATCTGTCTCTCCGGAACCTTTATCCATCGATCCTGGTTCTTTCCTATGCCTTGAAACCACACGGTGCACCATTAATCTGTCATCCCTGTGACAGCTCTTCAGATATTTGGAGACCACCGTCTGGCCAAAAGCTTCTCTCCTGGCAGAATGTGTCCATTGCTTCAGCCCTATCTTGTGGGATGTGATTTCAGGTTCCCACACCATCTGCTCACTAAAATCTAACAGTCACTTCCCTCTTGTCCTTTCCCACAGATTTCATGGAAACCTGCTGCATAGGTATAAGGGACCCTATTAGAAACTCACAGCCCAGGGATGGAGAGATCATATTAATCAAATAATCACAGAAATGAATGCATGATTATAATTGAGAGAAGAGCTATGACTCAGAAGAACATTTTTCTATTAAAGTTTGTGACAGGCTGATTCTGTCTGAGAGGGTCAAGGAAGAAGTGTTTTCTGAGCTGCTTTAACCTCATAGGGGAGGTATAAAAGAGCATATGCAAAGGCCCCGTGGCCTTACCTTTTTTTTTTTTTTAATCAAAGTGGAATAGAGCAAGATGACTCCTTTTGCCAGTATTTTGTACTTACTGTTGGTGTTAAAGTGATGTAAGATCTCAGTAGGTTTTCCAACCAACCTGATCAGTTTCCCTGTCTCCCTTAACCCCTATACCAGCCTCTTCTAACTTCTTTATCTTTGTTAACAGCACAGTCCTCATTCTCTGGCATCTGGGCACAAACATTAGTCTGTGATTCTTCCTTGTTTAAATCACATTTTGCTCTTCTTCTTCTTCCTCTTCCTCTTCTTCCTCCTCCCCCTCCTCTTCTTCCTCCTCCTCCTCCTCCTCCTCCTCTTCTTCTTCTTCTTCTTGTTCTTCTTCTTCTTCTTCTTGTTCTTCTTCTTCTTCTTCTTCTTCTTCAAGATTTTACTTATTTATTTGAGAGAGAGAGAGTGTGCGCAAGCATGAACAGGAGGAGGGGCAGAGGAAGAGGGAGAAGCAGACTCCCTGCTGAGCCCAGAGTCCCATGTGGGGCTCAATTCCAGGACCCTGAGATCATGACCTGAGCCGAAAACAGACGCTTAATGACTGAACCATCCAGGTGCCCCACCAATCTTGATTGTTAAGATCCTCACTTGATTCCTACTTGCTTTTGTCACTAAGATCCTAGGTCTGTTTTCTCCCTTAAAAAGTGCTTACCTGATTAGGCTCTTTTCTTACCCAGAGATCTTTAGAAGTTGCACATAAACTGGTGACAGGGCATTCCAGGCCCCTCTGGTGCTATGACCCCCACCAACTTTTCTAGCCTCGTGTCGTGTGTTCTTTGTCTCTTGCACCTGGGCTGAAAGAAGTAACCTTCCACTCCCTGACAGCCTTTCCTCCTCTCTGGAACAATGTCCATTCTCACCAGTCTTCTTTCTGTGGGAACACTCCCTGTCCTTCAAAGACTGCTTCTGCTGCTGCCTTCATAGCACGAAGCCTTCACTGATGGCTTGCCAAATGTGATCCCTCTCCAGGAGTACCTTGTAATGTCTGTGACACCGTGCACACTTGGAGCTTAAGTACCATGATGAGCACATGTCCTATTTCTGCCTGCTTCTTCCCTACTAAAATGGAAGCTTCCAAAGTCCCTCTGTCCCTTTGAGCACCACTACCCAGTAAGCAAATATTTGGTGCGTTGAGTAGGTGGGAGATGAGGCCAGGATTGTGTAAGACCCTGTGATTCATCCCTTCCAGAGGAGATTCACATTTTGCATTGTAGACTTCAGCATTGCTGAGTTACAAGAGGTAACCCGACTGTGTTTTCAAACCCTCAAAGCAAGATTTAATTGGTATTGTTTGATCAGCTTAACTTGAACTCGCTTTTGGGTTGAGGAAATGTGTTCCCCTGAGCTTTGTAGAAATCCCTGATAAGAGAAATTCTGAAGTTGAGTTAGATCAACATCTCTTTGTTGATCTGCCCTCCCCATCCAGGGCATCATTTTGGCCCAGAAATACTGCTTTCCTCCCCATACACAACTTGTTCTCCCTGCCTCGTGTAGTAGCACCTAGAGGTCAGTAACAGCTCAGAATAATAATGGTTTGGCTGAAGATTCTAGCTTAGTTCCAGGTTCCTTCACCCTGTGTTTTAATGCTAGACATGTCATTGAGAAATCTTACACCCACTCATTTCATGTTTAAATAAATCTTGAAAGTACCTTTTAAGAGTTGGAGCCTAAAGAGAAAAGAAAATCTTAACCACATATGGGGTAAAATTGCCTCTCAGGAAACCATGCTTTGCAGCAGTGACCAGAGGCCATCCCAGCCTCAGCCAAGGACACGTTTCTGTGGCCAGTCCCCCTCCCGCCTCCCACCCTATGTCCCAGTCCTGATCTTGCTTCTGGTTTATCTGTTGACCATGTCTAGAATCCACAGCTGGTGTATGTAGTAGATTTGAAAATTAATTCAGCCCTCTTTTCACATGTTACGATATTTGGGTGTTTTTTGATCTATGAAATGCTCAAAGTAACATGCTTGCTCTGTGCCTCATTATCACATTTGGGGTTGGTTTAATTTCTGTTTTTCTACTCTTTGATCTTTTGGGAATGTGTAGCTAATTTCTTGAGATTATATTGAAATGTGAGGCCCTTTCTTTTGATGTGAGTTATGTTTAGCTACCAGGTAGCTGTCCTCTCTGCACCTCCTCAGAAATTCCTTTCAGTTTATCAGATATAAGTATAGTCTGTTTGTTTCTTGTTCATATAATGCTTGTAGGCCTGTAGTAGTTGGTTCCTTCACTAGAATTTTGTAAGTGAGCTTTGAAAGGGCTGTATCTTAAACTTTCCTTCGTATTACTTTTCTTTAAAAAAAAATTATTTATTTATTCATGAGAGACACACACAGAGAGGCAGAGAGACATAGGCAGAGAGAGAAGCAGGCTCCATGCTGAGAGCCCGATATGGAGTTCGATCCCAGGACTCCAGGATCACACCCTGAACTGAAGGCAGACGCTCAACCACTGAGCCACCCAGGTGTCCCTTGCCTTACTTTTCATCCAGGAATCTCTCGGTTTGAATCTTTGTCCTGCATGAGAGTCCTGCCACTGCCCAGCACATTTATAAGTTTTGAAACTTTTAGTTGGTGGAGGAGGTAGGACCTGGAATCCAGAATCATAAATGCTAACTTCGCTAGAGAACCTCTGAGATTGTCAGCTAGACCATCACCTGTTTTTTTTCTGGAGTAATTTTCTTTCTTCATGTCCATTTTAAGAAGTTCTACATTTGCCTTTACACAACATGAGAGTAGTATGTTAAAATAAATAAGGAAGCAAACATGGAGTCTCCCATCTTAATGCTTTAATTTCTTACCTTGTAATATAAGTTACTACATTCATGTAGATATGCTATCTTCCAAATAAGGTAGAAATTGTACCCTGATCTGCATATTTGCTGTTTGGGAGGGTGCTGGGATGCCAAACTGGAAAAATCCTGTGTTTTATAACCGTTACAGGTTAGATATGTAGACCTTAAGAATTGTGAAAGGTTAAGCTTGTTATATTGGCAGTGAAGGAGATTTTACCATAAATAGATGAATTGTATTCCCAAGGACCTATTTTCTTTTCCTGAAATCTTAGAATAATATGGCTCTGATTTTCTTATGACCTCACATCACAATCCCGCAGCCACCACCTTCATTATACTAGTTCTTGAGGCTAAGAGTGTCCTCCACAGTCATAAATTACATTATTCTCATCTACCTTAGAGTGACCCAGGTGCCCCTGCCCTCATAGCCTCCTGGGCCAGGACTCGGTAATGAAGTGCCCCGATGATATTGACAAGAAGGTTTCTTTTGTGTATATTACATGTCTCCATCCTAATGGGCACATGTTATCCCTCTTTAGGGGATAATGTCCAAGGTAGTGCCAGTGTGAAGCTAAGCTGAAGAGTTAGAGCTCTACCTTTGGGGTGGGCCTGCCCTAGCTGCCCTGAACGTGAGTCATGGCCCGTCCACTTACTAGCCGAATGGGCCAGTGACCCTCTCCTGTACTGCTGCTTCTCTCCAAATAATAAGGGACAGTGAGCTACGTCCTGTGACACTAGAAACAGAGGTTGAATCTATATTATGCTTCATGCTTTTCTGGAAGTATCTTCTCATGCAACTTCCATTTCTACCACACCTCATCAGTCATGTTTATTGGATGTTTTGTCAGGGCATGTTGTAAATATAGAGAAATGAGGCACAAATAAGTTACATATGGCCCCCGCATCTTTTATAAATGACTAGCTGAAATTCTAATCGTGTCTCTTCAATTTTTTTTTTTTTAAGATTTTTAAAATTTATTCCTGAGACACAGGCAGAGAGAGAGGCAGAGACACAGGCAGAGAGAGAAGCAGGCTCCCTACAAGGATCCCAATGTGGGACTCAATCCCAGGACCCAGGGGCCACGCCCTGAACCGAAGGCAGGTGCTCAACCACTGAGCCACCCAGGCATCCTGACTCCTTCCTTTTTTTTTTTTTTTTTTTTTTTTACTTTATGGTATGCTTTTCAACTGCCAGACACAGGATTGCGCTTTTTGTGTGTGGCCTGTGGTAGCTTCTGCTGCAGCTTGCTTCGAACAGGTCCTGCGTCCCTGGGCTCTGCTGACTTGGGAGAGGGCTGTGAATTTCACTTCTGTTACTGTGGTTGCTTTCACTGCCTTTTGCTTCAGTCCACATTGGCTCTCTAGGGACCGCTTTTCCCCCTCAAGAATGTTGATACTGTCTCTTAGCGACATGTGGTAGGACTGCTGGAAATCCCTTGGGGAAAGTTGGCTGGCTTAAGCCAGGTGGTTAGAGGACCCTCCACTCTTTAGCCTCTCC
This sequence comes from Vulpes vulpes, assembly GCF_048418805.1. Taxonomy (NCBI): domain Eukaryota; kingdom Metazoa; phylum Chordata; class Mammalia; order Carnivora; family Canidae; genus Vulpes; species Vulpes vulpes. Next base: position 44,044,697 of record NC_132780.1, on the reverse strand, counting down.
TCCTTGCCAAAGAGACCATTCCTGCCTCAATCTATAAGTAATTACGGTAGCGATGAGTGAGTGACCTGGGGTGTTGAGATTCACATACTGAGTGCCAGCTATGTGGTCAGCCCACCTGTCCCCGAAGAACTCTGGAGTGGGGAAACAACAAATGAGAAGTGTAAACACATGCAGTGGTACACAGTGTGAGATGTGCTATGGTCAAGATTTACAAGCAGAGCCAGGACCCCAGAAAAGAATCCTCCTGCATGGGGGGGTTGTGGCAGACTGAAGAGCAGAGCAAGTGACGTGCACTTAGGAGGGAGGCGGTGCTATTCTAGGCCAGAGGGAACAGTTTGTGCACAACTTGGAGACGTGACAGCATGCGATATTTTAGGGGACTGGCCCGTTGTTCTGCGTGGCAAGGAGTTTCAGCTCCAGGATGCTCACATGAACTGAGGCCCAGCCGCAGTAAATCGTGAGGGGCTTGTTGAGCCCCGAAGAGCACTTGAAGGCTTCTGACGTGATTGGATTTTTGATACCTGTTAAGGCAGCAAGAGATTACCCATGGAGGGTGCCAAGGCCAAGGTGGCTGCACCCAGTCTCCAGAGGCCCAGGTTCTTCATCCCCGTTTACCAGATCCACCACTGCTGGTCCTGCCTGTTAACAGCAAACCAGTGACTATGTCAACACCTGTTTTCCTTTGGCCACAGAAAACAGCATCGTTTTATTAGCAGCCGTCAGTGTGCTAGGACAAAACAACCTGCGTCTCCAAAATGCATTCTTGTTTTCCAGCTTGCCCCTGTGTCCCCAGGAGGCTTCTCAGTGGGGACTCTTTCCTTCAAGTCCCTTTACCTCTGTTCTGTGCCCAATACAGGATGTGTCTTCAGCATGGAAGGAGTTTGATTTCATCCAGTTTTTACATCTGTGCTGTCCAGAGGGCTTTATTCTTTTCAGTTCTCCAACCAGATTTCGGAATTAGATCCTAATCACCAAGTGCTTGTTCAGAAAGCTGGGTTGGGGCAGGGGCTCAGTTCCCTGAGGCTTTCTTGGGTGTAGGTGGGTGGCGCTGAGAACTCATTCTTTCTGCCCCACATTCCTACCTAAACGTCCTCCTCTCCTCTTTGCCAAGGGCTGTCTCTCCACTTTTGCCCTTCAGGATCTTTGGATTTCCTGATTTTCTTTGCCTAGTCATTGCCATGTGTTTTTCTGACCCCCATCCCACACCTTCCTCCGTTTCTGCAATTCTGGCCCTCACACTTGTCCGCTGGTTGATGAAAGAGCCCTTGATTGAGCATGCCCTCACTTTTCCTCATGGGTGTTTTAATACTGATGCAGGTGTGGGACAGCGTTCAGTGTTTTATGATTTTGCAGCTCTTTTCAGCCTACAGCAACCCCTGCAAGCCCTATACCTTGTTATATTTCTGCCTTGTGTATCAGGAATGGACATGCTATAGGCTACAGGTAGTTAGGCCAGTAAGGATGACCACAGTTAGGCCAGCGAGTTGGGCATCTCCTATACATTTAACTCTAGCCCAGCACCAACAGTTGGGCTCTTGACTTGGCTGTAGACCTAGTCTACTTCATCATCAGTCAGAAGCCCTCTTGACTTTTTCTTGAACCAACAAATAAATTTCAGTGTTTAACACTGAGATACACGTACAGAAAAGTGCATATAGCTAAGTGACTTCTCACCAAGAACACTGAAGAAGCCCCTCTTGTGTCTTCTCCAGTAGCCGAGGGGAGCCACCACTCTGGCTCAACATCACAGATAAATTCTGCTTGTGTTTGAAATTGCATAAATCCAATCATTCCATATGCATTCTTTGGTGGCTGGCCTCTTTCTGAATTCAGGCTTGGGAGATATTTATAAATCCTCACTATCTGTTTATAAATTCCCCTTCCTGGTTAATTTTTACTTTCCTTTCCCTAGTTTCCCCTTCAATAAGTAGAGATCTCAGTTTCCTTCTGGGACGTCTTAACGTTGACATGATAGGCCATCTATGTGGCCTTTGCTCAACGATATGCTTGTTCTTCCTGTGGGTGAGTAACTAATTCCAGACTCTCGTATGCTCCCCTGGTTTTTCCTTCCAGTTGATCCCTCTTTGAGACCCATCAGCCCTTTGTGTCATTCTGGTTTGTTCATTTGATTAGGCTCTCCAGCACAGCGGGCAGCACCAGCTTCCTGCCAGGCCCCCTGTGACTGATGTATTAACATCCATGTGGGTTTCCCTTGGGACCTAGAAATGTTCACAGCTTCTGGCAGCAGTTCACTGCATTGTGAATCAATTTTAAATTGCCTCAGTATGATGATCATAGACCTCATGTGTGGTTTAAAGAAGAAGACACCTGGGAGAGAGGTGGGTGTCTTCCAAAACTCAGTGTACAGCTCTCTGTCTACACTTTGTGCATCTGTTTTAGTCTGGAACATTCAACTCCCTTAACAAGTGGGGTTCTAATTGAAGCAAAGTAGAATTTTCTTCCCCTAAAACTCCAGAATTGCTAAAAGGGTGCCTGATGGAAAGTTTGCCAACCTGGAGGCGCCCACCGTGATTTACGTCAGTGAAATGAACCTTCACTTGTGCCATCACCAGCACAGAAAGCTGTCAAGGGCAAGTTCTCTCCCCAAGTCAACCACTGTTCTAACCAGATACATTGCATTTGATCGTTTCATGGAAACACCCTGGTCCTCTCTCTACCTAGTTATTTGTTTCTCATTTTCAGTCCCAATTCACAGTGCCCGATAGCTGGGTCACATAACTTGCTACTGGACCTTAAAGAATTCTTCTAGACCATGATGGAGTTAAACTCCAGTTCTTGTGGTTCCATCTTCAAAGGCAATCCAATGCTATTTGATTCCAACTCCAAATATCCCATAATAAATGGCATAGAGTCCGTTAACCACAGTGTTCATGTATTAGAGTATCATGTGGGCTTGATATGTTACCACGGACATCAAAGGATACTATTGCATAAAACAGAGGGGATTTAATGGCTTGTTTTGATGTAAAGGCTTGAAGCTATAGTAGTTTTGTATGCATATTTATTTTCTAGGACATTCTGTGGGGTTCCCATTCTGTATGCTCGATTATTCAAATTAAGAGTAATGTTCAGGATTTGGTCCAGCTAGCCATGTAATATTAGTTATGGAACCAGTCTGTCAGGAAATCACATATATCTAAGATCATATCGTTTGCTTGGGGGAAGGGAAAGTTCTTTTTCTAACCTTCATGTATTTGATATTTTGCTCTCATAGAGAGAAAACAATAACGTGTATTTTCTTCCCAAGCTTAGGAAGTATGTAGGTTTTATGTGTAAGCAGGTTGGAAACCTAATATCCTATATCAGTTTTCAATTTTGTGCATGCTAGCTTATTTCACAAAATTTGAGTTAGCATTAAAATGAAAATTTGAGTTCTCTGTTAATACCCATGGTCTGTTAGATCTGTAAAAGGACTGCAAGGTGCCAATGACAAGTTCCAGAAAGGGCCCAGACTTATCCCAGAGGGTCATGGAAAGGAGAAAACTCTACGTACCTCATTTGTTATGTATGCAGACCTATAGAAAAGGCTTAATGTTGAACCTCTAGAATGCCTAGTGATGCTTCAGATAAGAAGTAAGTGAAAGCAGGGATGCCTGGGTGGCTCAGTGGTCAAGTGATTGCCTTTAGCTCAAGATCCTTGGGTCCTGGGATCAAGTCCTTCTCCCTCTGCCTATGCCCCTTGTTCTGTGTCTCTCATGAATAAATAAATAAAATCTTAAAAAAAAAAAAAAAAGAAGTAAGTGAGAGCAGTGGTCTTCAAAGTGCCATGTGCATCATTTCATCAGTTTGGATGTTGGGGGTATATCCTCCACCCTCTATCTTTTTTGTGTGCATGTTATAATGTCTGTAATATACTAGCGCTTAAATCATTAGATTATGATGCATAAAATATGCTTTAAGATTTTGGGGTGGAAACAAGAATGTACTAGGATTAAGTTTGTTTGTTTGTAACAAGGGGGGGTGGGAAACAGTAGCTTAAAGTAACATAAAAGTTTATTTCTCTCTCTCATAAGAGATACTGGCTGTCAGCAGCCCAGGGCAGGTCACATCCCCTTAGTGTCACCTGCATCCTATCCATGTGTCCTATGCCCTTCCGCAATTGATTTCCATCTTCAGAGTCCCCTTGTGGCTTCGAGGGGCTGGTGGAGGTCTGGTCTCCTTGACTCATAGTCCATACAGTAGGAAGGAGTAAGAAAAGAGCAGGAACCCCGATCTTACCCCCACCTTTAAAATTATTTTTCTTTTAATTAACAAACTTTATTTTTTAGAGCAGTTTTAGGTTCATAGCAAAATTGAGCCAAAGGTACAGAGAGCTTCTGTAAACCCCAGGGTTCCCTTCTTTGAAGTGATGAGCTGACTGCCACCCTCCCCTGCATGTATGTTGAGCCGTGTACATCTCCATGGTGAGAATGGGGCAAACCTGGCCACGGGGAAGCTTGGAAAATAGTAGAGAGCAGCTTTGCTGCCTTAGATAAAACTGGGGGTCATGGCCAAGGTAGATGGGGAGATGTTGAGAACACTTGAAATCGTCATAAAGCTACTTGATGCAAAAGTCTTTTACTGTTTTCTCTGGATTATGCAAAAGAGAGTAAATTCAAGCCTGAAACCGGTGCCTTTAGAAAACTTTTTGTGGTGTTAATGTTGAAATATACCGTTTATTGTGCAAAATTATTATGAGTTCTTAAGGGCTTCATCTGAAGCATAAGAAATAGTCATTTAAAATTACGCCAAGAAATCCTACAATTATACAAAGTACATGGAAGGAGGTATTTTATGTTAATTTGGAAGCATAGTTAGCATTTGATATGGGATCGGAAGGAACGCTCTATGGAATGGCTAGGCAACAATCGAAAGACCGGTAAATACTGAAAAAAATCTATAGTTCAACACACCTGTCCTTTGGTGCACCCTAGACTTCCGTTGGCCTGTGCTTTCAGTTTGTTCCTTCAGTAAATACTTCAGCTCCTACTGATTTCAAGAGACTCCTGAGGAGCACCGGTCCTTCCTTGTCGTCCCTGTAGACCTGCTGAGGTAACGATAGCTGCTCTGTGCTAAACGTTCTGTCTCCTCTCCCGTCTCTCTCCCTGGCCTCCCCCTCTCCAAAAGCGCGTACTCCTTCCACGTGACCGCAGACGGTCAGATGCAGCCTGTCCCCTTCCCCCCCGACGCCCTCATCGGACCCGGCATCCCCCGCCACGCGCGCCAGATCAACACCCTGAACCACGGGGAGGTGGTGTGCGCCGTGACCATCAGCAACCCCACGAGGCACGTGTACACGGGCGGGAAGGGCTGCGTCAAGGTCTGGGACATCAGCCACCCCGGCAACAAGAGCCCCGTCTCTCAGCTCGACTGTCTGGTGAGTGAACAGGAACTGGCCTCCGGGTAATGTCTCCCTGGAGACTCAATAAGGAAATGGCTGTTTGGGCCTGGGTTTTATTCCCATTATGAGGAAATGGAAACCCTTTCTGTTTCCTGCCGTTTGTTTAGCTCCCCCACCCCTCACCCTGCAATGAAACCTTGAAGGTTTCATTTGCTGCTGTTTCAGTGGTTCAGTCTCCGCACTGATGGATTTCTTTTAAAAGATATTTTCCAGGAGTTTACAGAAGCTGTCCTTGTTTCAATGTGTATTCAAAAGGGGGTTTCCCATTTAATGGATGAAAGCACAGCGAGGCCTGGACTCTGAGCCCTGCAATCCACTCAACTTTTAATTTCCCTGAAGCCTTCGGATAAATATTGAATAGTAAACATTTGATAACATGGCATGAAAAAGTATTCTGAACGGGGTCTGTGTTTTCAGGGAGACCTGGAAGGGCTGGCCGGGTTTTATTACTTTAACTTCAGGAAAGGTTAATGGATCACACTGCCAAGAAAATGGGGTGGCTGCAGGCAAAAGGGGAATGGGGAGAATGCTTTCCCAGAGCACCCGAATCCACCTTCTCCCCTGAGTGAGAGAATACCATTTTTGCATTTCTCGGGATCGAAGAACCTGTTGGGACAGGTCTCGATCTCTAAACCGTGACCCCAGGCTTTACAGACCACATATCACGGCCCCCCTGGCCCCGATAGGGTGTCTGCCTGTGCTTTTCCATGGTCGGTGGTGCGGTTTACCCACCGCCTGCCCAGCGACTGCTGAGGATTCTGGAGACAGAGGTTTCCAGAAGAAGAACAGCAGTGTTTTAGAGATGCAAAAGCCTTTTTTTGGAGTTGTGATTGATTTACTTTTTAATCAAACAGCTTTAAAAGATCTCAATTAATGAGATTTCAACATGCTTATACATAGGCCCACATTCTATAAAGTAGGGGTGTTTTGTGATACTCATCACCTTTTTTCTTTTGTTTTTTTTTGTTTTTTTGTTTTTTTGAAATTTACGTGCTTAGAGCCTTTCTCATCTTTGGATAATAGGCCATGGTCAAAGCACAGGGAAAACTTCAGTTCTGTTTCTGTTTGGTTTGAAGGTTAGCAGTTATTTCTTTCAGGGAAGGGAGGGACATTTTTAGGTTCCACCTTCCTTTTTTTTTTTTTTTTTTTTTTCAAGAGGTAGGGACTGAGGCAGAGGGAGAACTTTCTCCAGGCTCCACGCCCATCATGGATCCTATGACCCTGAAATCAAGGGTCCGACGCTTAACTGACTGAGCCACTCAGCACCCCTCTCACCTTCCATAGTATGTGTTGGTTTTGATAGAGAGATGCCCTCTTTTATCAATTTCTTTGGGCTGAGAGGCTTGAATATGGCAGCAGCTGTGTTACCTCTTGAGAAAGCAGGTCTGTTAAAGTCTTAATAAGGATCCATGTGGCTAATGAAGGCACAGTGCTAATGAAGACGTCTTAAGTAAAGATTTAAGAGTAATGAACACCAGAACATAGGCAGTAGGTCTGCAGTTTCCAAGTAGTAAATAAGGGAAGGTGATGAGGTCAGAGATTTATAACCCAGCTTTGAAAAGTGGTTTCTTCACAGAGAAGTACGTACACACCTACCTTGCAACCACTGATCATTTCAGTTCTTTCTACTCAGCAGGAAACTGGGTGTCAGGAATAGTTCCATCTAAGAGTTTGCACGTGCCTGAGCAAGCCACAGAGTTTTTTTATTTACTGTTTCAAAGGGGACAGTTACACCTGGATCCTGATCTTTGCTACTGAACTCTTGCTTTATTAGTGTCCACAAAATACCACTTTTCAAGTCAAAAACCAAGATAGCAGTTGGAGAGCATGGTATTGTTACTGCTTGGTCATGCATCATAGCAATTGAATTATGTTTATTTCACAGAACAGGGATAACTACATCCGTTCCTGCAAATTGCTCCCTGATGGTTGTACCCTCATAGTGGGAGGGGAAGCCAGTACTCTGTCCATCTGGGACCTGGCAGCTCCCACCCCGCGCATCAAGGCAGAGCTGACGTCCTCAGCCCCTGCCTGCTACGCCCTGGCCATCAGCCCCGACTCCAAGGTCTGCTTCTCATGCTGCAGTGACGGTAACATCGCGGTCTGGGACCTGCACAACCAGACACTGGTGAGGTGAGCAGATGTGGTTTTCTAGGGTTGGGGTTCCCTCTTTGGGTCCCTGGGCCTTCAAGCCTCCTGTCCCCTCTGCCTCTCTGGCTGCATCCAGGCTCTCAGCCCATGTTAGGAGCCTCCTTTTTGCCAGGCGTAGACCTCTAGGTATTGGGAGTGTGAAGACAAAACTTTGACACTGTTGTCTGTGGGGCTTACAGCCTTGCTGCTATGCTTGGTGTCCCCCACACTTTACCTCCCCAACATCCCCATTCTTCAGCCACTTAGAGATGCCAGGCTTGTTCAAAAAATATTCCTGACTTCCGCCAAGTGGAGGCATACATACCATGGGATTACATGGCGGTACGGAGGGTTCTTAATACTAGATGTTTTTGGCTTTGACTAGAACCTTGTTTGTGCAAATAGAAGCCAAGTGACAGAGGATAACAGAAAATCAACAGAAGGGGATCCCTGGGTGGCGCAGCGGTTTGGCGCCTGCCTTTGGCCCAGGGCGCGATCCTGGAGACCCGGGATCGAGTCCCACGTGGGGCTCCCGGTGCATGGAGCCTGCTTCTCCCTCTGCCTGTGTCTCTGCCTCTCTCTCTCTCTGTCTCTCATGAATGAATAAATAAAATCTTTAAAAAAAAAAAAAAAAAAAAAAGAAAATCAACAGAAGGACATTAGAGGAAGACACACACAAAACAGTTTTAAAGTATCCTTGTTTCTCAAAAACTAAATCAGCACTGTCCAAGGGTCATTCACCCCAGGAATGAGCCCAACTTCCTGGAATCTGTCCTTTTAACTGTGGTGACAGCTGTAGTCCTGCCAGTCCTGTGTCTCTTCTCAGCGCTGGCCAGCTCCTTCCCTCTGCTGGAATCAGAGTCCACACCAGAGATGTTACAGAAAAGTTTCCAAAGGGAAGCACCAGTTAAACATCCCAGGTGAAACTGGTGTGTGTTCTGGTTTATTCCCTATTTCAACTTTGCTCAGAAGTGCTCTTCATTTATGGTGCGTTTTAGGCTCATGAATTACTTAACAGGTCCCCTAATGCTTTGGGTCCATGTGCCAGAGCAAAGGGATGGACTTTAGATGTCATTATAGCAGCTTAGTCTCCGTCCAGATGTCCTCTGTAGAAATCCAGTCAGTGTCACTGAGCCAGGCTCTGTCCCTGTGTGTGGGTGACCCCATGGCCATTATTTTTCTCTTGTCACCTGCTGAGCAGCTCAGAATGTGCAGAATGGACACATGCAGCTGGAGCTGACACCCCCTTCAAACTTTTAGCCCAACAGGTGTTTGTTGTTTTTTTCTTTTTTTTTTTTTTAATCTCAATAAATAACACTTTCAACATTCTAATTCTAAGGCCTTTTCAAATACTAATCCGTTTAATCCTCAGAACATCTGCACTGCTATTATTTTGATTTTATAGGTAAGGAACTTGAGGTACACAGAGAGGTTAAGTCTGTTTGCCTGGCTCACACAATTGGGTGTGGGGGAGATGTGATGGGGCACAGGCGTGCTGTTCTTATGTCTGTGCTCTGAACTCCTGCTCTGTGCTGGCGCCCTGCTGAATATAACAGGGTAGTGTTTTACAAATGTCTTGCTCAGTTTGGGTTGGCTGCAGGTGGCTGGTGGCTTCTCTGTATGAGAAGGTGACATGGAATCTGCTGAGCATCTCAGTATCTCCCGAGACCCAGCACGGTCTGAGCCTGTCTTCCAGGAGCCTGAGATTAGTACCGAGATTTGTGGGTGGGAGGGGTGGAGGAAAACACCCACCAGGCACCTGATGTCAGCAGAGAAAGGCATTCATGACTCCTAGAGAATGCAGAGAGGTCACTGGGTTTGTCGAGTAGAAACCAGGATGGAATAGCAGAACTTTCACAAGATGAGTCTGAGACTGCAGTTGTCCTGGGTGACCTGTGGGGAAGTCTTGGAGGAAAGGGCAGCTGGCTGGGGTACGTGTGCATGGGACACGGTGGGGAGGGTTGCATGCATGCGGGGAAGAGGACTAAGATGTATGTTCAGAATAGCTTTTAGAGGAACGATTTTTGAAGCTCTCATCTTAGAATTCACATCAAGTGGTGCTTTGTCATGTCTTCCACACTCAATAAACTCTTTTTTTTTTTTAATGATTTTATTTATTTAGTCGAGAGAGAGGCAGAGACACAGACAGAGGGAGAAGCAGGCTCCCTGCGGGGAGCCCAATGTGGGACTCAATCCCAGGACCCCAGGCTCATGCCCTGAGCCGAGGGCAGATGCTCAACTGAGCCACCCAGGCATCCCCACACTCCACTCATTAAATTCTAAGCTCAGTTTCAAAGTTTGGAGCTCTGTGAAAATAATAAGGTGAGGGGACCTAGAGGAAGGACAGACATAGAGACTCCTCTCTGGGTGTTGAAACTCCCCAGTCCCTCTAACGTATCCCTCTTGGTTCCCCGTAGCGATGGGGCCTGTTCTGGTCACTTCCTTGCTGGCTCCCTCCTGCCCTGCAGAACCAGGTCCAGAATCCACAAACCACCAACCCTGCGGTGGCTCAGTGTGGACTCTCCCTCAGCAGACCCCACCTCGGGCCTAGCAGAGCCTCTTTGCGCCACAAACCCCTGTCACTTGATTGTTTCTGGTCTTTTTTTTTTTTTTTTTTTTTGACTGAACCACAGGAGTTCTCTCTAAGAGAACAACCTTGAGCTGACCCTTCAAGGCAGGGTCCTGCGGAGGTGCCCATGGGTCAGCCTCAGCAGTTAGTGGTCTCTGCTCAGTGCCCCCCGAATCAGGAGGATGGTATGATCCTTCATCTCTGGGAGTCCAGATTTCCTAACGCAGGGCTCTTTCTAACACAGAAAGTGAGGTTGAGTAAATATGTGAGCTCATGCTGTGTTGGCATGGAGGGCATTGCCTTGTGGACTCCCTCATGGAAAAGGGACCCTGAGCTGGTAATGTACTGATGCGGGCCGACATCTTTCTTTACAGAATACACTTGGGATTCTGTGTGTTTGTCCTTCTTTTTTTTTTTTTTCTTTTAACACTCAAACACTTTTCCAGACCCGGGAGGAATTTTACCTTCCAGACGGATTTGTAAGAAGAGCTACAAGAGCGCATTTAACTTCTCCTGTGTGATGACCTAAAATGGCATTCCATTTCTTTAGCACTTGGATCGTGAAAAAAGAAAAGGGAAAAAAATCTGCAGGTGCTGTTTCCTCCTCGGGGGAAGGTTAGTTTGATCTTGCACATCAGCAGACACTGAAGAGATGACACACACACCCCGCGTCCAAAACTAACAACACAACAGTGTTTACCTTGAGCTCTGGCAGGAAATCATTATTCAATCTCGTTTGTTTTATCAGGCAATTCCAGGGCCACACAGATGGGGCCAGCTGTATTGACATTTCTAACGATGGCACCAAGCTCTGGACGGGTGGCCTGGACAACACGGTCAGGTCCTGGGACCTACGCGAGGGGCGCCAGCTGCAGCAGCACGACTTCACCTCACAGGTGATGCGCTTTTCCCCACAGGAATCTCTGAAGTGGCCTGTGTGTGATGTCTTCCTCCCTTCATACCCCGTGGCAGTAATTATGAGGCAGACAGACTAGCCTTAAATTTGAGATACCCATTTAAAACAAACAATAAAAAAAGTCCACAGACAAACAAAGCCTCTGAAATGCTTAGCATGGTTTCTAAAACTTTGTCAGTAAGACCTGTGAGTTTTACTTATATGTGAGTTCACTGCAGGAACTTGTTCAGCAAGGGACATACAGTTTGACCTGCTGTACATATTCCCACCATCTAGTGTGGGAGGTGAGAGGTCATTATTGGATCCACATATAAACAGAGCTTGAAAAATGTGCCGGGTTATCATGAGGAGTCAAGAAAAATCACAACACTCTGAAAGTTAATTCATTTCCCTTGCATCGGGGAGCTTAAAAAAATGCAGCAGCATCTCAGTGGTTGCCCATTTTCTTATTCATCCCTCGGAAACTGGACTCGTGGCTGGCTAGATTTATGGAGGTTTGAAATTACAGGAAATGGCAACTTTGTGGATCATGGAGATGAGTTAGATATCGAGTATCTGAATCTAGACTCGTTCTGGGAACAACGGTGCCATTCTAGGTGTCTTCTGACGGTGGGATTGATCTTTTGATCATTACTCATGTATAGCTGTGCACAGTTCTAAATTTTGTGTCCCTGTTAATCTTGTGGGGAGTCTCTTAGAGTCTTCTCATTCTAGCCCTTTTCTCGGCATGAGTTAGGCTACTGTTTTTGGTCTGCCTTTTTTAAAAAAATAACTTCTTATGGAAAATTTCAGATATATACAAGTGGAGAGAATGTCCTAGCATATGGAAGTAAGAGAAGTATCCGATAAACCCTATTTGCTCATTACTCAGCTTTACAGCTGCAAACCCATAACTTGTCTCATGTATCATCCCTGCCCCCCAAACACTGGATTGTTTTAATGTAAATCCCAGACCTCGTGTCATTTCATCCATAAGCATTTCAGGGAGTATCTGCAAAGGACAAGCACCACGTGAAAACATACACACAGATGTCATTATTAGTAAGACTCATTTCTTGGGGTACCTGGCCAGCTTACTCAGAAGAGCATGTGGCTCTTGATCTCGGGGTCGTGAGTTTGAGCCCCACACTGGGGGTAGAGATTATTTAAATATGTAAACTTAAAAAAATACTTTTTAAAAAATAATTTCATTCCATGTTGTGTATGTATTCCAAGTTTTCTGATTGTTTTCATAAAGGTTTGAAACCTTTATGTGTTGGGTCTCTTGTCCCATGGACTGTACTACAGACTGGAGTTTGCTGAATTACATCTCCTCTTCTTTGCTAATTTACCCCCGTTTCTTGTTGCCATTTTACTTCTCAGTTTATTGGGCAAAATCACTAGTGAGCCTGTTCTGCTTCCTACAGATCTTCTCCCTTGGATACTGCCCAACTGGGGAGTGGCTGGCCGTGGGCATGGAGAGTAGCAATGTGGAAGTTCTTCATGTAAATAAGCCTGACAAGTACCAGCTGCATCTCCATGAGAGCTGCGTGCTGTCCCTAAAATTTGCTTATTGTGGTGAGTGGAGCTGAAAGGAAACTGGAGGATGCCAGTGACCTCAATAGAAAATACTTCTAAAAAAATACAGTGGAGATCATGTCTGGAAAAAATGTTCTCTGAGCAGCTGGATGCAATAATTCTATTGTGTTAATGTCCCTCAAAGCATAGTGATGTCCGTTTCAACCCATTTTCCTAATATGAGAAAAGTCAGTAGGTAATGCTTGCAAGGTTTTGACAGATTTTTTTATTATTATTGTTATCATTATTATTATTATTTTTTTAAATTGAATGCAAATAATAATTTATTTTTTTTTAATTAATTTTTATTGGTGTTCAATTTACCAACATACAGAAAAACACCCAGTATCATTATTATTATTATCATCATTATCATTATTATTTAGCGGGGGAGTCTGGGGCCGAGGTGGAACCACTCTAACGCGGGGAGAACTTACAGAAGCCTGGGGCAGGCACACTGGAAGTCACTTTGGATTGAGCAGAATAGGGAATGAGGATCACAGAAGGGATTATTTAGCTTCCCCCACACGGTTATATGCTGCAGTGAAGAAGAGGGAAGAAGTTCATGTGGAGTCGGATATTTGTTCTTGGAGTGGACTGAGGGATGAGTGGCCATTAGTCACTGAGCACATTCTATGTGCCATATATTCGTGTCTGGCATTTTACTCAAGTTCATCATTTAATCCTTCCTAGTCCCATTTCATCATGAGGGAAGTGATGAAAAGGACAGTAGCTTCATCATCTCACTATTTGAGGACCCACTGTGTGCTGAGTGTTCCGAAGTGTATCTGGTGGCTCACAGCCCCTGCCGCTTCAATAAAACCCAAGACCACAGGTGGTTCACGGTGGAGCCCAGATTTAAAACCTGATCTCTCCCTTCACATCCCAGCCAAAGCCGTTGCACATGATAGTTCATGATTAGAAATGCTCTGAGTTTGTTTTAGTCTGGGTTGCTAATAGTATAGTAGGTATTTTTATCTTGCTAAACCCCATATTCCTTTGCTGACTCTAGGTAAATGGTTTGTGAGTACTGGCAAGGACAACCTCCTCAATGCTTGGCGGACCCCCTACGGAGCTAGTATATTCCAGGTGGGTCAGTGCCCCTTCCAGGAATGGCAGTTTGATGAGGGGATTCTCCATGACTCCTGAAGTGAAGGTGCCTGGGGGAGGAGCAGGGCCTCTGAGCATCGCCATTCACAGAAAACCTTTGCCCCTTGTTTTCTCTTCCAGTCCAAAGAGTCCTCATCTGTGCTTAGCTGTGACATCTCAGTGGATGATAAATACATAGTCACTGGCTCAGGAGACAAGAAGGCTACAGTCTACGAAGTCATCTACTGAAAACATGGGTTTAACGTTTATAGTTGAATCGGGCCAAAATGTTTTGAATTTGTAGAAATAGAAAAGTTGTAACTTTAAAAGAAAAAAAAAGAAAACCTATTTCCAAACCTTGACACAAAACTATTTTGAGTCTACAAAGAGGAGGCAACGAGTCCCATCAACTGAAGGTCACCGATCTACCTAGACCAAACGGACACCGAGGCAGAGTGGACAGAGGGGCCAAGGGCTGTAGGCAGAGCCTGTTCTTTCCTTTCTGTGTGATCTGCCTAGATTACCTTTCTGTTCCTTGCAGTTCCCCTCACGTTCTGTGCTTGGTAGAACAGTGGTGTCTCCAATGAACTTGTTTCCTGGTTTTGCATCTTGTGAAATGTTTTTTTGTATTTTTGTTGAAGGTTAAACATTTGTATAAATTGTAAATATATTTGGTTTATTACAGTAAAGGCTTTAGTACCAATAAGTGGTTTTCCCTTTCCTTCTTTTCTGTTTCTATCAAAGCTTTGGGATCATTACTGTAGATTTTATCAGCAAAGTCCACACATTTGCAGAGGATGTTTAAAAATGCACTTTTGAATTTGCCAATATATTTCGCCATGGGCTCGCACTGCCCTGGCACCTGATCAACACTTCTGAGTTCCTGGGAACTCAAGACTAAAAATAGTCAGTCCTTGAAGGTTTGCTAGTGACACTTTTATTTGGGAAGCTAAAATAAGTTCATCAGGATTCATGTTTCCTTTTTTAAGATACGCTTGTGATTGGAAGTCACAAATTAAAACTCTGCTTTTTCCTGGTGATTCATAGGGAGACAGAATATTCTCTAGGAAAGGCCATCTTCAAATCTTTCTTGGCACATCTCGAGGCATGTGGGGTGACTTGTGTCTAGTGTTATGATCAATGATGTTCACAAAGCTGTGGAATTCATTAACCTGTAAAAGAAAGATGGGATGCCAACTGGTTTTGTCTCGTTAATATTTATTTAATCTATTATATGGATTGACTTAAGCCAGTCACACCCAACACTCAGCCCCATTCTTCTCATTAAGGCTTTCCCCTCAGCTTCTAGCCATTGTGATCTCTCATTAGTCTGGTCTTGCTCTTGGTGGACAAGCTTTTATTAATTTGATTAGATGAAACCTTAACGTTGGCCAGGCATGTTTCCTCCTGAAAAGGCTACGTGGCTCACTTCTTCGTATACCTATTATTTGCTGTTATATTTTAGAAAAGAACGGTTAATATTTTTAAGCCAAGTTTCCTGGCTATTTAAAAATAGCACCTAAGGAATTTTTAATGTTCTTGTTTTCTTAGGATCCAGCAAGTTGTTGGCAGTTTGTCTTAATATTTTTCATTTGTTATCCAGACCTTCTTGTTTTTATACATTTAACAACGTTATTTTGTTTGCCTTTTGCCAAAATAATATTTGTGTATGCTGAGAGTTTGTTAAATATTTTCTCTTCTCATTAAGAGAATGGCAAAGCCCTAATTATGGAAGCTGATTTCTCTCATCCCTCCCCTGTATAATGAAGCATGTTTCTGTACTACATATGCTGATGGCTTATTAATGTATTTATCTTTTCTGTTGTCTCTTCTTACCTGACTTCCCTATTTTCTATAATAGGAGGGAAACAACTTAAGTTGCTAGAACAGAGACCTCCAATGCAGTGGCTTAGAGACCACGGGAGTTTGTGCCTTCCCCTAGAGACCTGAGCCAGTGGTGCGGCACTCTGCTTTCATGCTGGCTTCTGTTGCCCCCACTCCCAGCCAGCAGTGGGGAAAGTTAAAGTCCAGGGGACAGATAACCTTTCAAGCAGATGACTTAAGAGTCTGTTCATTATTCCTAATTGGCTAGAACTCAGTCACGTGGGAGGCTGGGAAAAGGGATGTCTTGCTTGCTGTGCAGCTAGCTGTGTGCCCATTAAGAAGATGGGGTTTTGAAAGGACTCTAGGTTAAAGAAATAGCCCTGTTTTCTCTTGGTGCATTTTTTTCCTTCCATGCTTTCTTGTTTCTCAAGCTTCGGATATTCTTTCTCTAGTTATATTTTCTGAGGGTGTAGACCTTACAACTCCTCAATTATTGTGAATCTAATGAAACCGTCTCCATTTGCTAGTGTGGTGCTGAAAGAGGCATCTTAGCGCAAGTCCTGCTCCTCTGCTCAGGGTGTTTGGAATCTTGGGGAATTGCCAAGACAATTGTTTCCCTCCTTGTAAAATGAGAATGATACAATAGTTGTGCCTGCCCCTCTGAGTCTAGGGGATCAAAAGCAGGACTGAGTGGCAGCTCTCTCACAATTGGAGGATGTGAGTGGGAAAGCAATTTTTTCCTAAACTGAAATTAGGAGTCATGCTGCTGTCCCCAAGGAATCTGGAATCATGGGATTGTTGAAACCCTGGTAAGCCAAAAGTTGGTATACTCCATGCTTTGAATATGGATTACAAATTCAGGTTTAATAAATTCAGATTCAACTAGATATTGGTCACCTCTATGTGCCAAAAATGGTACTAGGCAGTTTTACCCATAAACACGTTTCGAGATGATTGTCATTATCCCTAAATGTATTTAATCCTTTTTTTTTTAAGCACTCGCAGTCTTTGCACCTTGAATGTAGGTTTCTGCCATCTGGCTTGTCCATGGAATCGAAGTTTACTGGGTAAAAATTAAAATCCTAGTGAGATTAGGTTTGGAATGTCTTTTTGTAAAACTAGATGTTTCTAGCACTCCTAATAAGGACAAAATATTTCATCAATATGATAATTAGCATTTTTTTAAGGCTGTGCTATTTGCCAGGTGATAGGGAAGTGTTTGACATAAATTATAATCTTCACAGCGGTTGAGAGATGGGATTTTTGATGGCCTTTTTTTTTTTTTTTTTTTTTTTTTAAGATTTCATGACTGGTAAGTAGCTTCTGCCTTTAAAGCCATCAAGCATTCATACAGAGATTTTTTAAAAATGGCACTTTTGCTGTTGGCACACAGAGGTTGTGACTTTCCCCAATGAGTTTTCCAACAAATCAGAGAGAGATCAAATTCTTAACTTCAGCATGCTGTTTCATGCCATCAGGAGACTGCTGCCTCTGTCATCAGCTTGAAATTGAGTGATGACATTTCAAACTCCATTCTGCTGTAGATCCATGGATTTTTTTCTTCTCGGACATCTCTTCACTCCTCGCTCAGCAATGAAAGTGTCAGATCACCACAGTTTCGGGCTTCCCTGAGCAAACTGTAGCTTGGGTGAGGGTTATTTTCTGCTCTGGGGAATTTACTCTCCAGATACCCAAAGCTTTGGCTTCATATTTTGTCCTGGCACTTAAACAGTTAAATGCTTGTGAGTTGGGTTCATATTTCTAGAAAAGTTGTTCTCAAACTTTAATGGGCATCAGAATCACCAGTAGGAACAGATTCAGATTTTGGGGTCCCCAACTCTTGAGTTTTTGAGTCAGTAGATCGGGGTGGGACCTGAGAATTTGTAACTGTCCACGTTTCCAGTTGGTCTTGAGGCTTCTGGTCTGGAGACCACACTTTGAGAATTGTTCATCTAGAGCAGTAGTCTTTATAATGGAGCTATCGGTGTTTTAAAAACCTTTTAGAGTGGATTCGTGGTCTCTTGCCTGGATCTCTCCCATCTTTTAATCTTCAGGGGTAAGGAGTAGAACTAAAATGACAATAAAACATAAGACCTACTCTTTGGAGGTGGCTGTTGCATTAGGTTTTGGTCCCCAGACTAACTTTTGAAGCTGAATGTTATAATACAAATGCAAATTGAGTACTTTAAACAGTTGCATTTGCACTTAATCTTTTTTTTTATTTTTTAGATTTTATTTATTCATGAGAGACATAGGCAGAGGGAGAAGCAGGCTCCCTGTGGGGAGCCCGATGTGGGACTAGATCCTAGGACTCCAGGATCATGACCAGAACCAAAGGCATCAGATGCTCAACCACTGAACCACCCAGGTGCCTCACTTAGTCCTAATCTAATCTGAGTTATATGAGTCTTCTATTAGGATTAGAAAACCTACCACAAGGACCTAAAGTAGTGGAAGCCTTGTGAATGCTTAATTGGAGTGGTGATATATAATTAAAAGTTAGAACTTGTTCTTTGAAAATTGGAATACTTATGGGATGCCTGGGTGGCTTAGTGGTTGAACATCTGCCTTCAGCTCGGGGCATGATCCTGGTCCTGAGATCAAGTCCCACGTTGGGCTCACTACAAGGAGCCTGCTTCTCCCTCTGCCTATGTCTCTGCCTCTCTGTGTGTGTATTTCATGAATAAGTAAATAAAATCTTTAAAAAAAAAAAAAGAAAATTGGAATACTTAACTGTGTGTAAAATAACAAGCTGCTGACTTTATAGAATGTTTTTATTCTTCAGATTATCATATTAGATTCAGTCAATCCACCAGTATTTATCGAGGATGTGACCTCGGCCCTTAGTGACATTATTCTACTGAGAGAGGTCTGGGGAAGATCTGCTGATAATAACAGAGGGCAATATGGGTGAGCCACAGCCCTAAGGAAACCCAACAGCAAAGGACTGGACAGGCAGCTCTCAACAGTCTTGGATGTAAATTATTCATTTGACATTAGCTGTCTAGGTCATTAGCTGTCTGTTGCCATTTTAGCAGCAGTTTGGAAGAACTGTTGTGTGCCAGGCACTGGGCCAAGGGCTTCCAGATGTTCCCACATGATAGTATTTTTTTACTCATAAAACTATCATATACCTCTGATTTTAACTTGGAAAATATAACAAGGTATGAAGAAGAAAATAAACTCCATAATGATGCCTCTAAGAAACAATGTATTCTCATATCAAATATGTTCAATATAATATAATTAATAATAATGAACTTTTGTTGAGTACCAAATACCAAATACTCAAGGACATTTGTACACTGTATTATCTCACTTAATGTTCAAAGAAGCCCAATGAGGTGGTTATTGGGTTCATGCTCATTTAACAGATAAAGAATAAGCACAGAGAGGCAGTAACTAACTAGCTGGAGATCACACAGCGAATTATTGGTGGAGTCAGATTTTAACCCAGGTGGTCAGACTCCAAAACCTAGCACCTTAATTCTGTTCTACCTCCTTGTCCATATGGCTTTATAATGTGTTTCTTGCCTTCTTTTGCTTTTCTTGTTTTCAGCTTGAAGTATAATTGACAAAAATAATTATTAGATATTTAAAGTGTGCAACATAATAATTTGATAGAAGCATATATTATGAAATGATTCCCCCCATCAAGCTAATTAACATATCTATCGCCTTGAATATTTATTTTTGGGGAGTAGTGAGAACACTTCAGTTCTACTGTCCCAGCAAATTTCAGTTAATACACTACAGTGTTTTTATCCTTGGACCTTGTTCATCTTAAAATGGAAAGTTTGTACCCTTTTACCAACCTCTCCCTATTTTCCTTACTTTCCAGCCCCTGGCAATCATCATTCTGTTTCTATGAGTTCATTCTTCTTTTTTTTTTTTAACTGCACATGTAGGTGATACCATACAGTGTTTGTCTTTCTCTAGGTTCATCCATGTTGTTGCAAATGGCAACATTTCTTTCTTTTTAAAGGCTCAATAATTTGTGTGTGTGTGTGTGTGTGTGTGTGTGTGTGTGTCACATTTCCTTTATCCAGGCATCCACTGATGGACTCATAGGTTGTTTCTATACCTTGGCTATTGTGAACAATGTTGCATTGATCATGGGAGTGCAGATATCTCTTTGAGATAATCATTTCATTTCCTTTGGATATAAATCCAGAATTGGGATGACTGGATGGATCACATGATAATTCTATTTTTAATTTTTTGAGGAACCTCCATGCTGTTTTCCATTGTGGCTGCACCAGTGAACATTCCTACTGACAATGCACCAAGGGTTCTCTTTTCTCCACTCACTTGCTAGCATTTGTTATCGCTTGTCTTTTTGATGATAGATATCCAAACAGGTATGAGGAGATATCACCTTGTATTTGATTTCTATTTCTCTTAGTGATTAGTGATGCTAAGCACCTTTTCATGTATCTGTTGGCCATTTGTATGTCTTCTCTGGAAAAACATGTATTCACATCTTTGCCCATTTTTTAATTGGGTTATTTGGAGGATTTTTTGCTAGTCGGTTGACTTTATTTTTCTTTATTAAAATTTATTTGCACACAACTCACAATGTTGGATTTACTATAATTTGCTCATTTCTCATTTGTTAGGTAAGTGGGCTATTTCAAATATTGAGATATTGTTATAATCCTTGTAAAGAAAATGTTCATATATAATTTTCTCTCCTTATTTCTCTTCCTTTCCTTAGAATTAATCCCAAGAAATGGAATTACTGTATCAAAAGATAAAATGTTACTGCAGATCTTTGATATACACTGCCAAATTGCTTTCTAGAAGACTTTCAAATAGTCTTGGGACTATTTATACTACTCCCAGCAGAGCATGGTAATGCTAGCTTGCCTCAGGTCAACCACATGGTTCTTACCCTAAGACATATTTGCTAATGGTAGGCAATAAGTGATATCCCATTTTCCCATTTAGTTTTGCTCAAGCTTAGATTTATTCTTTGAAAGGATCCAGACGAGGTCAGCTCGTTGACCATGTGATCCCTATACTTAAGATCTCTGTCCCATTAGCAGTCCTAGGAAATCTTTCATAGAGCCTTATGATAGCTTATTTTAGCTTATTTTAGACACCTAAAGTGAGTGTCTAATTTTCTCAAGATGGGTTTCTGTTATATAAACTTGTATGATCTCTTTTCAATATTAAGAAAGTATGTTCATTATTTTTTACAGTTATCCGCTGCTTGCTTCAAAGAGGTAATTTACAAACCCCAATGATGGTAAACCCTAGTAATGAGTTAAAAGCAAGGAATGATAACCTACTTCTGTATTGTTTTTGTTGTTTAAAACAAAAGGTTCTTCTGTAGCTGCAGGTGTGATATCCTACTTGTAATGAGAATGTGAGCCGGAAATAGACCACTGGGCACTGTGATGTGTTGGAAGGACACCAAGTTTGGAATTAGGCACAAATCCCAGGTGTGATATGGGTTTAATATCATTTGGGTACGGCCTTGGGCAACTTCCTTAGTGCCTCTCAGGATTTTTCTCCAACTACAAATTGAAATAAAAATGCCTACCTTACAGGGCTATTGAAGGGATTAAACAAGACGCCATGGGGATCTCTGGGTGGCTCAGCGGTTTAGCGCCTGCCTTCTGCCTTCTGTGTCATGAACCTGGAGTCCCAGGATCGAGTCCGCATCGGGCTCCCTGCATGGAACCTGCTTCTCCCTCTGCCTATGTCACTGCCTCTCTCTCTGTGTCTCTCATGAATAAATAATAAAATAAAAATCTTAAAAAAAAGATGCTATTTTCTGAGAATATAACAATTTTAACACATTTGAGAGTTTCTGCAGTCTTAAAGAATTTTTTTTTTTTTTGAGAATTTAACATGGCACTGGTCATGCCTTTATTTCCTATTTTAGGTCCAGTTTAGGTAACCATTGAACTCATCAGCTAGCTTTTATAATATTGTGAGTGCCTTGTGCAATGAGTTAATGGTCTCAGAGCAGACTTTAACAAAAGTTGGCGCATTAATAACTGGTACCTGACCTGGTGACTCCAGTTCAGTCTGCTCAGGCACATCTGTTATCTTGTAAAGTGTCAAGCTTCTGCGTCCAGGACCCTCTGAACTGGCATCTTTCCCTCGAAATAACCAAACTCAAACATCACCTTCTGAAAAGGCAGTTAGTAAAGAAACACGGAATTGTTTTGCAGCATGTTCGGATGGGAGGGGTCCTGCATTCCTGGCACCCTCTGCTGAAAACTGGTGTCTGTTCACTCTGTGCTCTGGAAAAATGCACGTGGTGCCAGTGAATGGACTTGAACTTAATAGGTTAGTTTGGGAGGGTTCCCCTTCATTTTGTACAACACTAATCATTCAGACCATTCTCTCCACGAGGAAAATACGTGTTTCAGTATCCTCTAGGGTTTGGGTGGTGTGTATACTCTTGCCATTTAAAAGGCTATAATGATGCATTTCACCCAAGAGGAGTGAGCTAAATAAGGCTTGTACAATTTCTACCTAGTCCACTAATTGTCAGGGTGTCAGCAATATTTTTAAAAGATTTATTTATTTGAGAGAGAGCACAAGTGGGAGGGGCAGGGAGAAGTACAGAGAACCTTAAGCAGATTCCATGCTAAGCACAGAGCTCAACACAGGGCTTGATCTCAGGACCCTGGGATCATGACTGAGCCAAAACCAAGAGTCAGACACTTAACATCTGTGCCACCCAGTGGCCCTAGGGTGTCAGCAATTTTTGATGCATGTGGCCATTGCCCTTGCTGTGAGCAGGGCATGCTGTTATTTCTGTTTCTGTCACTCTGTCTAGTTAGTGAAGTAACCAGTGTAACAACCCAGCTTTACTGTATACTCTGCAATAAGCAACAGCCAACGTGCAAAAGCCACTTGTAAAAGTGAGGTGGGAAGATTCCAAAAATCAAATCATTACTTCTATATATTTATATATATAGTAATTATATATATATATATATATATATATATATATATATATATATATATATAATTGAAGAAAGGGTCAACAAAGCATTTTTTAAAAGACCTCAAAACTTCTCCATCATAATATTTCTGTTTTTGATGTATTTCCCATACCATTCATATGAGAATGCACAGCACTCCATTTTGCATTCTGCTCTTCTCATTAAGCTATCACAAGTACTTTCCTTCCCCATATATCTGGATAATCTTCAGTTCTTTTTATTGGCTCCATCAAATGATACACCACCCTGTACTAGACTACTTCTACAATATTGCATGACTATTTTAACCACGTTTTAATTCTAATAACTACTGCAGTATTAAGCATCTTCACATATAGAACTGCTTTCTTCTTCCTTTGAATTATTTTCTTGGAATAATCTCAGGAATATTGCTAGATCATAGGTTGTGAATGTCTTATGAGCTTATTTTTCATTTCTGTAGTTGGCTTTCTTGTTTGCACAAAAGTAAAATCTGTCACTTCCACCCAACACAAGCATCTCAATCAAGAGTTTTATTTTTACCAAACATTTTGGGTTTATTATTTCATGGGCATGTTTTATATGGCAGAATTAAAGAAAGAAACACAGTTTCCCTTTCCATTATGCAAACCATCAGCACACAAATAAGGTGTATGTGCTGAAACCTATGCCCTTCTGGTTTTCTTTCTGATATTGTATGAAGTGACCCATATCCTACTTATGCATCAAAGACAGTTGATGAGAAAGACAAAGCTCTTGTTCTTTGGGTGAGTGATTCATTGGTTGATTGCCTAGAGTTTTCCACTTGGGAGCAAATTCCTTCTGTGGTTTCCAGAGCTTGAAGAGACATTAGTTTGCTTTTCAATTTACATGGCCATTCTACTGAATCCACTGCACAGCACTCTGCAATTGTAATAGCCCCGATACATAACTTCACATTTGGAATGTAAAGTGCAACCATTCTTAATAGTTCAGTTTAATGGCCACTCTTTCCTTTCCCCTATGGTTTCTTGTGTATTATTATTTTTTTAAAGCAGACCAACCATTTTAGTGCTACCACATTCTCCACTGAACATAACCCTCTGCGGTGAAAATCCTTTTAAAAACAACTTATAGTCCCTTGGAAAGCAAACCATTTAGGATGAGAAAACATTGATCTATGGGGAAAGATGACCCAATGAGCCCTTGTCTGAAATTTTCCATTTTTTTCCCCTTTAGGAAAACTGAGCATAATCTATATGAAAATGCACAAGCAGGCTCTCTGAGCTATGGAGAGAGGAGTTGTGTAGACCAGTGGGGTTTAAATAGTTACCTCGAGTGGTGGCAGATTTTAAAGTTGGTGGCAGACTACCAGTTGTATATTTGTTTATTTGAATGACTAGAGCTTGAATTAAAGAAAACCTTGTATTTTTTTTTTAACCTTAGAAGTTTCAGGTGACTTCCAATTCCTTTTCTTCCTTACATCCCCTTGGCTGATCCTGGGAATCACAGCCTTACTGGCTCTCGCCTTCAGTGCTGCCTTCAGAGATCAGCAAAGAAAGAGTTCCTGCTCTCAGCTCTTAAGGGGTGGCATCCCTGATTCTGTTACCAGGGAAACCAATTTCAGATGGGTGCAAAGAAGGCAAAAGGTTCAAACATCTTATTTGAAATAATGAAATAAGAATGCAACCTATAACTCCCCTTCTCCCCACCTGTCTAATGTCAATTTCCATGGCAACAAGATCAGAAAGGCCGCTGACAGCCAGCAACTGACAGTAAACTCACATGTCTCTCTAGGTGGCAGGCATCTTTTTGATAACCGCAAATGCCAATTTGTTCAATCCCAAGACATATCATTGGGCTGGAAAGACTCTTATTTGAAGAGTGAATAAAATGGAATCTACCAAGGCACAACATCTGTCCTTCTAACTTCTATCAAACAAATAATTCAGGAATATGGTTCAGTTGATTACTATTGCTTCCCATAATAGTCACTTTGTCAATGTGCAAACCTCATTGTCTACCATGTTTGTCTTTCTGATTTCTGGACTGATACTTCACAGCATGACAACCATCTCCTCTGGGCTGTAATTTAATATATCATATATTTTGACACTGAAATAGTTGGATTTTCTGAACTTTCAGTATACAAAATGTAAATGTTAGTGTTGATTTTAATCTCTGCAGTAGTGCCTAAACATTTGGTCGCATCGTCTTACTAATTTGTATCCATTTTAGATGTTTGGCCTTCTAGAAGATGTAGACTCCCAGGATGAAATACTTGGAAATCGCAATGTATATGTCTTAGTAGTTAAAAAGCTCTAGGAAGTCCCTAGCATGTGAGGAGTTGAATCCCTCACAGGTAAGCTATATGCTGTTAAAGACTGCATTGTTGTGGCCATAATCCAACTGAACACTTCAACACAGAATGGCTATTTCTTACTAATGTGGGCAAATTAGTAGCAGAAGGGACTCTTCCAAAGGAACAGAGGGCTTCAAAAGAGTTTCAGCCCTTAACCATTGTGTAGAGATGCTGGATCACTTACATTATGAATTTTAGCCTTTTCAGCTGGCTTTTGTTAAAATAAAAATACAATGGATATTTCTCTGGACTTCTCTACTAATATTAGACTTATTTAGATTAAATCAACTAGATGTTCACCAAGTTTTAAATCAATGGATTATTTGCACTTAGTAAATATCAATTGCTACCTGTTAATGGTGGTATTATATATATAAACTCTTTGATTTTTTTAGCACATACCTGCCTGTCTGATGAAACACATCTATAGAGCAGTACTCAAGTAAGACAAGCTCAGCCCCCAGTCCATGCTGCCCTTGTTAGCTACATTCCTCTTAGCATTCATAGCTGAGGGAAACTTCCCCATTAGTCACAACTCAACATGTATTCTGGGGGCGAGGTGATGGAGAGTTAGTTGAGTTGGTTCAATGAGTCATAGTGAAAAAGTGCTGACATGGATTTTGGTACTGGCCTTTTCCCTCTCCTGGGGGCAGAAAAACGTTAAGATAAGATACCAGTGAGCTGATTTTTCCACAAGCTAAAAGACATTAAACTTGCCACTTTCCTCTGTTTCTCCTTCTCTTTCTTCACATTGACGGTACAGTTGGGGAGGCTGACATCCCAACTGGGCTAAAAGCCCTTGATGCACACAAGATTTCTTTGAGTTAGGTTGAGAGATATATAAATGTATAAACAAACGAAAATGTGTGTTTGATTTGAACAGAAATTTCGTTGTATGTAATGTGTGATTCCTTAGGTTGACAATTGACAGCTGTTTAAAGCAACTTGTTAAATAGCGTGTCTTGTGCAATTGTGAGAACTTTTGAAGTTACTTCTTGTCATAGTCACAAAAATATCAGTGACTATCCTGTTCAAATGGACAGTGTTTTTTCTGGCATTTCCATAGACTATTTCACAAGGTTCTCTCGTCATCATTATTTATACTCTGAGCTACTTTGGTTTATGGGTATTTTGATGTTAGGAATTGTAATTCTGTAATTTGCCAGTAATTGAAATCTTCCAAGTCATTCAGTTCAGCATTTCAATGATTCTAGAATGTGAGGAAAATTATAGAAGAAATAGATGCTGATTAAGTAAAATTAGAGTTGATAAAAATATTAGAGCAAACCCTTTAGTCAATACTGAATTATACTTTAGTTTTTGAACTTCAAATAGAAAATAACTACAGGGACATGTAGCCATGTGTAAGTGACACTGCCTGGTGCACTCTTTATTGAATCATAATGTTATTTTAATCACCAATAGAATCCCAGAGCAAATGCATATCCGTACTGCACTCTATAACAATGAAGGTAAAGGAAACCAGGTTTTTTCCAGCCTGAATAGAAAATATTTTCTTTTTTTCATCCAGGATTCAATGGAAGCATTTACTCCATACAAGCAGTAGATTTGATTTCCAACTTTTGAAATGTTAGAGGTAAATGTAAAAATATGGACAGTCCCCAACACCAAGTCTGCTCAGCCTAACAAAACAGATAATAGCATGCTTTTAGAATACACGAAAGTTTAGAGGATACTTCAATTGTATAAAAGGCTATACTTCATTCAACAAACATTCACTATGTTCAAATAACTCTGGAAGGTGCTATTTGAGGGACATAATAATACTATGATTAATATTTATTGAGTTTTTCAGGTACTTTACTAACTACTCTATTTGCCAAATTTCACTTAAAAATAATAATAATAATAAGGGACGCCTGGTGGCTCAGTGGTTGAGCCTCTGCCTTTGGCTCAGGTCCTGATCCTGGGGTCATGGGATTGAGTCTCGCATCGGGCTCCTAGGGAGCCTACTTCTCTCTCTGCCTATGTCTCTGCCTCTTTCTCTCTCTGTGTCTCTCATGCATAAATAAAAAATTTTAAAAAATAATAATAATAGTAAAACATGGTTTCTGCCCTAAAAGAGCCAAGTTCAGGACCAGGACTAGGGTGGAAAAGGAGGGACTATTCTTGGGGTCCATGTTTAAGATGCCACCAAAAAAACTCAGTGATCAAGATAAATAATTTTTTACTGAAATTATTATTTTTTTAAGATTTTATTTATTTACTCATGAGAGACACAGAGAGAGGCACAGGCACAGGCAGAGGGATAAGCAAGCTCCATGCAGGGAGCCTGACATAGGACTCGATCCCAGGTCTCCAGGACCACACCCTGGGCCGAAGGTGGTGCTAAATCGCTGAGCCACCTGGGCTGCCCCTGAAATTCTTAAAGTATCAAAATTAGTGCAAATATCTGTGATGATATGAAGCAGCAAGAAGTCTCATTCATTGCTGGTGGGAATACAAAATGGTACAGTCACTTCAGAAGACAGTTTGGCAGTTTCTTAGAAAACTAAATATACTCTCTCCATGCAATCCAGCAGTCAATCTCCTCGGTATTTATTCAAAGAAGTTAAAAACGTATGTCCACACAAAAACTCCCACATAGAAGTTTATAGCAGCTTCCTTCAGAATTATCAAAACTTGGAAGCAATGGTGATGTCCTTCAGTAGGTGAGTGGATATGGTGGTTAATTTTATGTGTCAACTTGACAGGTCCCCAATGTGACCAGATATTTGCTAGAACATTATTCTGGTGTGTGTGAGGGTCTTTTTGGATGTGAATCAGTAGACTGAATAAAGCAGATTGTCCTCGCCTATATGTGTAGGCCTCATTCAATAGTCGAATGAACAAAAAGATTGAATAAGAAGGAATTTACTTTTTGCCTGTCTTCAAACTGAGATAATCTTTGTCTGCTTTCAGCCTCTGACCTGAATTGGCACTATACCCTTGGCTCCCCGGGTTCTCCAGCTTACTGACTGCAGATCCTGGGACTTCTCAGTCTCCATAATCATGTGAACCAATTCTATAAAATAAATTTCTTTCTCTCTCTGTACATATATACATAGATATATATATATTGCCTGGTTTTGTTTCCTTGAAAAACCTAGTCCAATATAGTGGATACATAAACTGTGGCATATCTAGGCAAAGGAATATTACTCAGCACTCAGATGAACTGTCAAGCCATGAAAAGTCATGGAAGAAGCTTGAATGCATATCACTAAGTAAAAGAAGCCAATCTGAAAAGGCTGCCTACTGTATGATTCCAATTCTATGACATTTTGGAAAAGACAAAACTATGAAGACAGCCTGGAGTGGTAGTGGGGAGGGAGGGATTTTTAAGGCAGTGAAAATTCTGCCACGAACTAATATGGTAGATACACATCATTATAGGTTTCTCAAAACTCATAGAATGTATGCCACTAAGAGTGAACCCTAATGTAAACTTTGAGTGATAATGATGTGCCAGCATAGGTTCATCAGTTGTAAGAAATGTACTAGTTGGGGTGGGATAGTGATAGTGGGGAGGCTATGTTTGCATGGGGGCAATGAGTGTATGGGAACCATGTACTTCCGTTGAATCTCACTGTGAACTCTAAAAAAATAAAGACTATTTATTTTTTAAATATTTTATTTATTTATCCATGGGAGACACAGAGAGAGAGTAAGAGACATAAGAAGAGGGAGAAGAAGTCTGATGTGGGACTTGATCCCAGGACCCCATGATCATGCCCCGAGTTGAGGGCAGATGCTCAACCACTGAGCCACCCACACTTCCCAAAATAAAGTCTACTTAAATCTATAATGAACACAATACGAATATTTTAAATAAAGGCCTAACCTTTAATCTTTGTGCCTTTGCACATTGTTGACTCACTCACTTTACCCTAATTTTGATCCTCTTTGATCCTAGCTTTATGTAAAATTTTGACGCTGTGTTCATCATGAATTTTTTGCTTCAGTTTTGGTTTTTAAAAGTATTTGATTACAGTGTTTTCTGGCACCCCTTTAAATTAAATTTTGTGCCCACAGTGAGCGCCTCTCACCCTAGTTTCAGCCTTGAGTATGACAGATGTTGTACACACAGCTAATTATAAAATAAGGTATCAAATGATACGTTCCATTAAGGTAATTGTGAGAGCTGCCAAAGAGAGGTGTGAAAGATGTTCCACTAGAGGCATGGGAAGAAAATATAACTTTAATTGATTAACATAGATTTACTATTTATATGCTTACATGTGTGTATATATAAATATTACAACTTCCATAGGTAATCTTTATAGATTTATATATAGATATAAATTGATACAGTATTTATAAGATAATAAAATAAGGCTTAGTAATATTTAAAAGCAGGTTTAATGTTATAATCCCTACTGAGTCCATATGTCAGCAGGCCCCATGTCCCATTCAGTTCATGAGGTGCCTCAAGGAATGGCAGGGACAGTGGAGTGGGGGTTGACAGTGCTGTCCTCATACCAAGTTCTGATACATTGCAGATTCCATGTGCAGAGGAAGTAGATTTCTGTATCAATCTACCTAATTTTAACCAACTAACTTGACACTTGGAAAGGTGACTTAAAAACCTTCCAGCAGTGGAACTGGAGGTTGAAAGTAATGAGAAGGATACAAACATACACAGCCCAAAGTGCTGGGGCTGACCCTTTTTCTACTTAGAATATTTGGAACTCTTCATCAGATAAATGATGAGATAAAAAAGAGGGATGAAGAGGGCTTCATTAGATCTAACAAGTAGTCTGTTGAGAAGAAAAATTCAAAATGATCAAGAAGACTATTTGAAAAACGAAGCTTACATCTACCCTGGTTGAGAATGCACTTTAACCTCATGTGCTGAGTTCTTGTGTTAAATGATGGGAGGCAGGGAGTACATGGGAGTTCTTTGTAATCTTCCGCCCCCTCAACCCCTCCCCGACCTCACTACTGATGGGGAAGTAGATCATGGTGATAATGGCCCCACACATTATTCCTCCCTGTGGCCACACCTCTTTGCACTGTAATGTCGCTGCTAGTCCCATCAAGTGTCAGGGTCTATTTATCTGCCTCCTTGAATTTGAGGTCATCTTGAGACTCTGACCAATAGCACATGATGGAAGTGACATTGAGTTTCTCTAAAGGCCTTTGAGCTTCCACTCACACTCTGAGAAGGCTGAAAGCATCATCTATGAAGAATTCTAGTCTAGGCTCCTGGGACCTGACTGTTCAAGCAGTGGACTAGGGGCCCTAGTGCTGACAGCCAGCACCTATAGCCTCAGGCAAACCACCAGATGACTATACCTGCATGGGACCAGCAGAACAATGACCCAGACTGCCAACCAATAGAATCTGGAAAGTTAATAAATCATAGCTGCCAATCAATAAGCTTGGGGTAGTAACTGAACAGCAACAAGTAACTGAAGCTGGTGGTCTGTTAAAATGGAAGCTGGTCTCTAATAGAATGTTCCAACTTTTGTAGGAAAACAGGTTCAAAAACATCACACAACCTTTCTTTTAGGCTTGTGCAGTCCCTGTTCTCTGTCCTTATAGGTGTTCTGAACAGCACCTTGCATGAAAGGGTCAGCAATTCTTCTAGTTGGATCAGACAATGAGGACTTTCAGGACCACAGGGCATTCTGGAAGTGGGGAAGGTTCTAAATTGCTGTTCTGAGGGTTTATTGCCTTGTTCCTGCAGGATGGTGGTACATGTGTGTAATTATAGGGTTGAACACATTTATTTTCCCAATGAAAAACTTAAACCTAACATCCCCATACTAATTAAGGAAACTTGGTGCTATTTTAGATAGTATCTGAAGCATTTGCAGAATCGAATCTGGAATATGGACTCTTTTTTTTTTCTTTTTAAATATTTTTTTCTTATTTGAGAGAGTGAGACAGAGAGAGAGGGAGAGAACATGAGCAGGGAGAAGGGGTCGAGGGAGAAGCAGAGAAGGGAGCAGGGAGCCCGATGCAGGACTTGATCCCAGGACCCTGGGATCATGACCTGAGCTAAAGGGAGATGCTTCACTGACTAAGCCACCCATATGCCCTGGAGTATGGACTCTTGATTAGGGTTCTTCATTTCTGGGTTGACTGCCCCTGGAGTAGGGATTCCTAAGTAGGGTTTATGCTAACTCACAGCAACCAGGGAGATTGCCATTAACCTGTGTGCATGTATGGATCACTGATTTTATCAGTCTCTTCCCTCACCTCTTTCTCCAGGTAGCAACCCCAAACTTGAGTATACTGTCCTATACAAGGCTGCTGACTGAAAGAGGATAGAACTCTCCAAGGGAGAAGGGCAAGGTAGACAATGAAATTTTCCAGGGGCATGGGGACACCCGGCAACCCATCCAAGAGGAGTTAGGAAAAAAGCAAGAAGGCCTGGTCTGACTTTGGACTCCCACTCAGTGTTTTAAGTATTTCCTAACCTTCTTCAGGTTATGGCACATACAGAACAAGAAAATATTAATAAGATACAGTGGAGGAACATAGAATCTGCTTGTGCTGAGTATCACAACACTGGGGACTGTGGTTCCCCCAGTGAACCTCTGGTGCCTCAGAGCAACCAATAGGAAGATCTGGCTATTTGTTAAAAAAAAAAAAAAACCACCCCTCCTTTATGGCATGTGTATGTAAATAAAGTAAACAAAAGTTGACTATTTCAACAATCAGTAGGAAAATATCTCACTACCTCTTGAGATCACTGAAGATTCCCTAGGCTGAGCACGCCTGGGGCGGTGAGTCTGCACCCAGCCACATTTAGTCACGGGAACTCAGTAAGAATAAGCCAAAGAGTGTAAGAAAAGAGACTAGTCTAAATTTAAAACTGCATACTGTAGAAAAAAGATTCTTTTTTTATTTCCCTAAACTCAGCAAATTAGACACTGAAATCTCAATAGCTACTCATGGGTTAAATGAGAAGAGCTACCAGAAGAACAACCATTCTCAATTAAATTAGGAACAAAAATGTCCCGAGTTGCCAAATTAGCTGTCTCAAATTAGTTGTGTCTAAATAAAATCCAGTCACAAGGGTAAGGATGGAAAGTGCATATACTGAGTGACTGCTATGTTCCAGAGGCTTCTATATCTTACCTTCAGCTCATATAGGGGTTCTATCTCCCATCTTGAAACCAAAAACCAAACTCAAAGCCTGAAATCAAAAAAGCTCGCTGAACTCCATGCCCTTGAGGGACTGCCATACTTGTCCTCTCTGTGTCACATCACTTCTTCTCGGAGTAATCCCATACCAGTTCCCTCCCTTTCTTCATGTCCAACCTTGATTTAACACACTCAGGTTTCTAATCCCAATCACACCATGGAAACTGCTTTTGACAAGGTCTCCAATGCTCTTACTGCCAAACCCATTGACCAATGTTTTATGTTTTTCTTGCTTAAATTCTCACCAAGCTTTTAAAACAATTGATGACACAGTCCTTTTAGAAACCTTTCTTGGCTTTGGAGACACCAAAGGCTTCCACGTTCCCTCCTGCCTTCTGGATACTAGCCTCTTTTCATTGGCACTCCCTGTTTCTTTACTACCCTCTAGATGCATTTGCCTTTCTTTCTGTTTCTGAAACATGCCAAGCTTGTTCAGGTTTGTCCAGTGTCTTCGTACAAACTGTTCCTTCTGTCTTGTTGCCACACGGAGGTTCCTTCTCGTCATTCAGCCCAACTATCATTACCTCAGGGTGTCCCCTGACTTCATAACCTACAGTCACTCTCTCACCTCTTTCTGTTATTTTTTTTAATGCACATATTTGTTTTAAAACTTATTTGCGAACTTATTGTTTTTCTTCCTCCCTAAGACTGTGAACTCTTGAGAGCAAACTTATTATCTGTAGCAACCAGAAGATACACACTATAATAGCCAGCCTCCAAGATGGCCCCCAGTTATCCTATTCAGGCTTTGTGTAATCCCTTCCTACATTGAATTGGAAATGTGTGACTGATAGAATACTTGGTCTTTTGGGTGACTACCTTTGAAGGAAACCAGCTGCCATGTTGTGACGTCATCAAGCAGCCCCGTGGAGAGGAACTGAAGGCTCTGCTAACGACCAGCACAATTTGCGAACCATTGGAATGTGAGTGAACTTTTTGTAGCAAATTCTTAAGGCCCAGTTAAGCCTTTGGTTGACTTCAGCCCACCTATATCTGACTGCAACCTCATTAGAGACCCCAAGCAAGCTAAAACTGCCAAGCCAAGCCTACCCTAAATTCCTGATTCACAGAAACCATAAGAGATAGTAAATCAGTATTATTATGTTAAACCATTATGGTTCTTTTTTGTTTATTATGTAACGTTAGATAATTAATGCAAATACCTTACTTTATCCATTTGAAGAGAATGCTCAAACTAGCAACTGACTTCCAGCCCCTGAGTCATATTTGACTTCAATGTGAATCCCACATTATATCATCAGCCTGTCAGCAAGTATTTATTGATCAGATGGTGTGTGGGAAACACTGCTGAGCTGGAGATACAGAGCTGAACAAGGTATGGTCCCTGTTCTCACGTGGCTCCTGATATAGCTTGGAAGGCAAGACAATAGCTATTGATATAATTTAGGAGACAAATAAGGGCATGTAAAAAGTTAATGACATAAAATAGAAGTGTAAGGGATGATGATTTCAGAGGACAGGAAGAGATCTTAGAGTTTGCATACCAATAGAAGTTTTCATGGTAGAGATGGGTATGAATGTACATGAAAAAGTGGTCCAGATCTAGAATATTTGTGGTTATCAAACTTTAGAGTGCATTGGAATCACCTGGAGAGCTTGTTAAAACTCAGATTTCTGTACCCTATATCCAGAGTTTCTGATTCAGTCTGTCTGGAGTGTGGTCCAAGAATTTGCATTTCTAACAAGTTCCCAGATGATGCTCTCCAAGGAGAACACACCACTAAATAGCAACTCAAGTGTGATCTATATACCTGCAGAGTCAGTACGTCCTGGAAGTATGTTAGAAGTGTAGATTCTTAGGCCCCACTCCAAACCTACTGATTCAGAATCCACATGTTAACAAGATCCCCAGGTAACTTGTGGGCACGATAAAGTTCGAGGAGAACTGCTACAGAGGAGAGAGGTCATGCTCTCTTTAGTAAGCTGGGCAAGTGCTGGATTTGCTGAGCATGTCTGAGGTCAGGCATGGCCTGTGTATATGAGAGAATTCTTCTCTATGGTCAGCTCATTTTGGTTTCATTGATTTTCTCAGGCAGATCATTTTTTTTTTACTCATTGATGTTTGCTACAGCTTGAGTCTCCCTCATCAGCTTTCTGCAGGTTATTTCAATTCATTTTGATTCATTTCCTCACCAACTTGGCATTTCTGCCCTGGCACTAGATGATGCAACTAATTGTGCTTTCCTGTGAGTGTCTAAATATGACACAATCGTGGAACTGCAAAAGGTCAAGGGGATACTGCCCTGTGCAAAAGCAGAGAGGCCTGGAGGGCTTCTGGAAAGCCAGAGAATTTGAACCAGGGCCAGGCTTTGGGGGCCCAGTGATGTTCATGCTGTTTGCTAAGTGAGAAGCAGGCGACAAAATGAACATTTCTGTGGCAGTGCTTTGAACACAATGGAAAAATTCTATGCTAACTCGAGGAGGAATGGGCTATTTTCCACTGGTGATTATGAGATGGATGTGGTGACATCAGCTTCTCTAATGTTCAGCCCAGGAAATCTTATCTTGAGCCTTTTGTGCTCACATGGAGGCCAAACCACTCCCATGAACAGAAGGGGCTGTTGTGTCTGTGTTGTCATGTCAAGACATAGGGAAACAAAAGCCTGCCACTCAGATCTGCTGGTCTCAAATTTTCCTTATTTCCTGTCTTCTCTTTTTTGTGGGTTTTCATATTTTATCCCATTGACTGAAATCATGCCTTAGCTAATTTCTTCTGGGGGTAATAAGCTCCCTTTTCCAAAAAACATGTTATTGGTGGTGATGGTTTCACAGATATATACTTATCTCTAAACTCATCAAGTTGTGCACATTAAATACCTATATTTTTTGGTATGTCAATCATACCTTGATAAAAGTGGTTTTAAAAATAAGTAAATGAAAAGGCATTCTGCCCCCCACCCTTCTTTCAAAGTCATTTAGCAAACATTCCTTGTCTTTGGGCCAAGATAAGACAATCCCTTTCCTTAAGGAAAAAGACATTTATTTTCAAAAACTGCAAAATAGTGTGGTATGTTATATAAATACTGTTGAATTTATATAATTACTCAGTTGTCTTAGGCAGATGTTCCCAAACTTTCTTTGTTCGTGACATCCTGTAATGTTTTCATGGCACTCCAGGCCATAAGAAATATCTAACTGTTCTGCTCATTAAGTAGTTATGTCCAAACAACTTAATAATACTTGTGTCCTATAAACTTAGTAGCTGTTTAAATACACATAAATTGGACGAGAAAACTCTTTTTTTTTTTTTTAGATGACCACACTTACTCTGGATATGTACACCGGTTGGGAACTAAACAACTTTAGAGGCAGAATGAACCACTACCTCTCATTTCCTGACCCATATTGATTTTTTGTGATATAATGTTAAAACCATAAACTAGTCAAGCTAATCATTCATACAATTTGTTCGTCTGGCAATTGTTAAGTACATCTGTGTTTCCCTTGGAAACGTAAAATATTAGGGCACTTGGGTGGCCCAATTGGCTAAGTGTTGGACTCTTGATTTCTGCTCAGATCTTGATCTCAGCATCATGAGTTCAAGCCCTGAGGTATCTCATGATGTCCCTGTGAGTTTGTTGGGGTGCCCCAGGGGGCCATGGCTATGAAGTCTTACTGAAATGTTGAAGAAATCTGCAGCTCACAAAATCCTGGAGCTTCATATTGCCCACTCTCCTCATGCACTCTAATTTAAGGAAGCACATTCCAGTTAACAAATATAATTAAAAATAAGAGTTCATTTTTTTCCCGAATGTGTTCTTGAGATGCTTTATTCCAAATAATTCAAATGTTTACACATTTTAAAGCCTCTAATATTGCAGACTAATTAATTTTGTTGGTTCAAAATTTTTTTTGGTCATCGATCACTCTTTGTCTTATACAAACAGTAAAAAGGACCTATGGAATGTCAGCTGCTGAACTTTTATGTAGATGAACACTACCGACATTTGGGTTGAAAATTTTGTTGTGGCAGCTGCTCTGTGCAACATAGGATATTCAGCAGCATCCTCGGCCTCTTCTCTCTAGGTGTCAGTAGCAGGTTCCCGCCAGTTATGACAACCAAAGATGCCTCCAGATGTTGGCAAACGTCCACTGGGGCAAAATCACCCCAAATTGAGAAGCATTCTCCGTTTGCCAGATTTAGCAAATACAAGAAACCCAGTTAAATTTGGATTTCAGATAAACCGTAATTAAAAAAAAAAAAAAAGAAAAAGTGTCCTTGACTGTATTCGGCAAGCCTAGGCCACCCAGATGACCCTACAGAGAAGGTTCCAGAGGCACAGGAAGCGCCTCTGCGCCCGGGTGGGTCAGGAACCTCAGGGCGGACCTTGCACTGGGCCGAGGGGTCTCCAGCTCCTGCAGACCTGCAGCAGCGGCCCTCGTCGCGTGGACGGCCGCCCCCCAGGGAAGCTTCCAGAGAAGGGGAGACTGGCCCTGAGATTTTGAACTTGGATTTGGCTCAACGGTCGTGACTGAGGACATGTGTTCTGAATCAAGATGTGAAAGTTCAGAGGAAAGGTGGATATTTCAGTATGGTTCTGGGATGGGGAGAAGGATGTGCAAGGTTGGAGTCCGGGGCAGAATGGTGCGTGTTTGGGTAGAGCAGGGACGCAGAGGGAGCCACGTGGGGCCTTAAATATTTTCTGTGGGTCACAGGGAGCCCACCTCAGAACCTGGTCAGTTTTTCACTTTGGACACATCACTCAGATTGCTCTGTAAAGGTGGGACTAGAGGGAAGGGTCAGTTAGGAGACTTGCAATTTAGGCCAACGTGCTCAGTCATTCACCTCTTTTATGAATTTATATTTAGCCATTGTTTTCCTCCAAAACCCTAGCTGACATTAGCAGTAAAGACATGGCTGTTTTACTGAGGCAGTAAGATGACAGTAGGGCCTTTTGAGGCTGTGGATACCACTAGGGAGTTCAGGCTTGGTGGAGGGGTACAACTCAACTGCACAGGGTTGGCCTCCGGTAGCTTTTGGCCGTTGAACACATGAAGTTGGAACATGGAGGCAAGCATGGAATTAAAGGGAGTGGAAGGGACAAAGGTGATCCATATCATGAGTCGGCCTGGGGTTGTTATAAGCTGCATTGATGGGTATACAAGTATGGGATTGTTGAGTGCTCTGAGAATCTGGCGTTGCAAAGGTGTGACATCTCCTGAACATTTGTTGTCATATTTATCAATATGTTCAGGAATGAGTCCAACATCAAGGGGACAAATAGTTTGGAGATTAAGTAATCAAGCATTCAGCTGTGGCAATCCCCATGGTGCCTTGTTTGATCAGTTTAGTAGAAGCTAGAGACAGTAGTTTACAATCACAGAGCACAAAACTGCTCTCCCAGAAAGGACTGAGATCTGGGGAGGGGAAATACGAGCTAGCAGGCTGGAAAGGTCAGGAAGGGAAGTTAACCCATAGCATGGAAAACTGAAAAATGACTTGTTACATCCCTTGTCATGGGTCTAATTTGTTTAAAATCAAATCCTCCTGCTCATTTCACACCCTTTGTTCCACTTCCTTGCTGCAATCCACAGTGGATTACTCCATTACTTTAGAAACTGGCTGCACTTACAATAAGCTAATAACTTATTTTGTGGTTAACGGCGTCAAGATATTCTGGAACATGACCAACATTTATTCTCCCTCCTCTCTCCCTCTCTTTCCCTCTCTCTCAAGAATGAATTTTTTTGGTGCAGCACATTGACAGGGAAAATCCTTTCAGTCTCCTTCAGAAAACATACTGTTTGCAGGCTCTGAAGTGACACAGGTAGGGGAAAAGGTTTCTCTCATCCCACTAGGCCTTCCTTTGACTCCCTGCACAACCTGCAAATGCTCATTTCCCTCCCATGCACCATACATTACAAAAGACGGCTTGGCTCAATTGATTCTGTTTATGATCTCCAAATCTTAATTTCAAATGAAGCTTGCCTCCTTTTCAGGAAAGAATTATCTTCTATGCAGTGAACCAGAGTCCCCTGAGGCATTCATTTGAGATGCATCAATTCCCTTAAGGTCTCTAACCCATTAAAATATGTACAGTATTTCTGGTTAACTAATGGATCATTGGAAAAAT
This sequence comes from Vulpes vulpes, assembly GCF_048418805.1. Lineage (NCBI taxonomy): Eukaryota > Metazoa > Chordata > Mammalia > Carnivora > Canidae > Vulpes > Vulpes vulpes. The sequence continues at coordinate 44,006,670 of NC_132780.1, read as the reverse complement.
GGAATTGCATACGAGATATAATTCAGAGAAATGCATGTGGGGTTGTTGGCCAGTCCATTCATAGGAACATTTGCTGATTGGGAAAATATTTTATTTTCTTGGCTTATCCTTTGCCAGATCACACAAACGAGTAAAGGTTGTCATTTTTGATTCGTTGGACCTAATTCTGAAGACAGAGCAGCAGTGGAATTTGTGATTTTTGTCACTGCGCTTGATTAAGAAATGAGTGGCTGGAATTTAACTCAGTTGGATCCATACAATCTGGATATTACCATTTTTCCCCCTTGTTGAGTACACGTTATTGCTAGATGTTATATTCACTCCTGTCTTTTGAAGGGCCAAACATTTTGAAAATATAATATTTATGAAATTAGATATTCAAATGGCAAGTGATTTAAAGCTGAGGAATGGGTGTTGAAAGATCCCAGGACATGCACTAATAGTAATTTTACATTTTTCATTACTGAGGTAATTAAAGAATTCCTTAGGGCTGAATTATAGCAAAATTTTATGTATCTTTCTACTAAGCATAAACTAATTTTCTTTCCCACTGGACAGTGTTAATTTAAGTAGGAAATATTTTTAATTCTGTCTCATTTATTCATATTATGAAAAATTGCAAGCTTTACTAATTTCATTCAACATTATAAGTGTTCTTAGATTCAGTAACTGGTGGGCATTTAGTCTTAAAGGTTAAGCATATATGAAAGATGTGATTTTTTTTTGTCTCAGCCGTGACCTTTCCTAGTTCATTCCTAATTCCTAGATGCCCCCATGAAAGTCATAGAGTCTGAACCTTTATATCTAAGTCCACGAAGGTCATGAAAACATGCCTGTCAGTTTTTCTTTGAATTTTGACATTGAGGATTATATGAGATACCGTGTGATTTGGGATAGGTCCTTAACTTATCTTTATCTATGGAGGAAATATAATGAGCTAAATTCTCTCCCTCTACCTAATTTTTCAAGTAGCAAGTAAAACGCTTAATGAAGCCCTTTGCCTCTTTCAAGCCACAGGGTGCCATTTTGTGTCATATGGTTTCAGTAGTATTAAGTTTAGGGTTCACTTTTCTGATACTTATGGAAAGAGAGAAAGGAACATAGCATACAAGAAGTGGTACAGAATCTGATTAAAAACCATTATGTCTGGAAATGGCAAGAAGGAACTGAATTATTACATCCATTCGGGTGTAATAATATCCTATAGTGGCTCACCCATTTGGAAGTTATGCCCAAGAGAATGCAGTGACAGAGAAGGTGAAAGAGGGAGGGTGGAGAGAGAACACTGTACCCGTGTTTGGATTGGATCCATGTGGATCCTTGAGAAACTGCGGAGGGGCTCTGTACTTCATTTGTCAGGGATGGCTTGGGCAGGAGAGGCTAGAACATCCACTGTCAACCTGGGGGAAGGAGAAGGATGATAAGGAGGAGGAGAAGGAGGAAGAGGGGGAGGATGATGAAGAAAGGATAGGAAGAGAGAAGAGCTGCCATTTTTTGTAAGCCTCCCCTGTGCAAGGTGTGCTTTACCAGTCCTGGCCATAATGGGATGAGCTTCACAAGCATCACCTCCTGTGACCCTTATGACCACCCATACTATAATAGATAAGGAAATAAAGTATTCTGACTAGGTCACTTGGCTGCGTTCCCATAGTTTGTAGGATTTAAAGTACGACTTTGAATGGAGGGCCCATTCACATACTTTTTCCATGGTGTGTTATTATGTCCTTAGATATTCTTTCTGGGTATACTTTGGTGTCTGTTCCACCCCTGGTAACCCATACCTGTCTCAGTGGTTTTCTAAATCAGCAAGACAGGAGGGTCAGACAGGCAGGTGCCAGGCCTTTGCCCAGGTCTGGTCAACTAGAGTCTCTTCCTGTAGGGATACTTGGATAATAAGTGGTTTATATCAGAGGGTATTTGCATTTTAATTGAGGGACTCTTGATTCTATTCAGTTCAGCCAGCCATTGTATACTAAGGATTATTATGGGCCTGGCTCTGGACACCTTGAGATTAAAACACATTCTGTCTTTAAGGCTGACTGTCATCTAAAAAAGCCTTCAGGTTAGGAACAAATATGGATGATGGAGTTTCAGATTTCAGAAGTAGCAAGTGGAACAGATCATATAGAACAAAAAATCTTGCTGGAATTCTTCACATTTCTACCACTCGGGTAGACCTGTCCTGCCTGCCTTCAAAACCAGTGAGCTGGGATGATCTGCTGAAATCAATGCAGCAAATCCTAAGGTTTAAAAATTTCCACACCAAAACTTTTCATTTTCCCCCTTTGAGGTGATCCTTTATGTTTACCTCTACACATACCTGGTGTAATAGCTGAAAAAGACAGCATCATAACACTACTTTTTATGGAGGTATCAACAAATATAGCAGAGACTAAATGGTTCTGCCAGTGGCTGCCTAATGTAAAACCCAGAGAAATGAGAGGTGTTTCTGCTGCTGTTTTACTCATCTGTAAAGATCAGGTACTTCTTAATCTTTAGGAAGCGATTCACCTTCCTGGAGTCTTTTTTGGTCTCTTTTAAACATTCAAGGCTTCTCTGAGTTCTGGAGTTAGATATTATTTAGAAATGAAGTTCATAAGATTAGGTAGGAATTCTGCATTTCTCTGACACATACTCTGCGAAGCACTCTTTGCTGCGTAGACCCTTGTAATCCTGAGGCTCCTTCCAGCCTTCTTATGGCAGGGTGAGGGTAGAATTACTGTAATATTACCCTAATATTAGTGCAGTCATTACAGCATAGATTATGTTGTCCGAAACAGTACTGTTTATATGCTTTTCAAGTCATGGTCTCTAGAAGCAAATAATGAGAGTGTTTGGTTACTATTTCCACATCGATCCTCTCAAATAGAACCACTTTAAGGAAAGCAGAGCAGACTCTGAATCTCTGCTGTTTATTCACCTGCACTGTTTAACTCCATCTGAGCTGTTCTGCTTCTTCCCTCAATTTACTTTTGCAGACAGTCTGTTCCTCCTTTCTTCACAAGTGGCATTCAGATACTGAGGCACAATGTCTTACGACTTATTTGTTTGCATGCCTGTCTCCTCCACTAGACTGCAGTCCCTAGCAGCAGGAGCCTGTCATATTCAATTTTGTGCAGTACCTGGCACAGAGTAGTGTTCTTATAAATTAATTTTAAATAATGCTTGAGTTGATACAATGGCTAGGTGCTCCCCTTTTTCTTTTTTAAAAGATTTTATTTATTTATTCATGAGAGACACACAGAGAGAGATGCAGAGACAGAGGCAGAGGGAGAAGCAGGCTCCATGCAGGGAGCCCGATGTGGGACTCGACCCCTGGACCGTGGGATCATGCCCTGAGCCAAAGGCAGATAGATGCTCAACCGCTGAGCCACCCAGGTGTCCCTGGCTAGGTGTTAGGTGTTTACTTAATCAGATTTTTCCTTCTCTTTTCTAAACCTTTCATGTTGAATGTGTATTATATAATAAGGCAAAATATTTCAGTAAAATAAGGGTGTTTCTTTTTAATCCTGTGCAAGCATTTCCACTGTTGTATTAAACTATTAACTTTTAAAAAATATTTTATTCATTCATGAGAGAGAGAGAGAGAGAGAGAGGCAGAGACTTAACCAGACACATAGGCAGAGAGAGGCAGAGACATAGGCAGGCTCCCTGTGGGGAATCTGATGTGGGAACTCTATCCCAGGACCTTGGGATCACGACCTGAGCCAAAAGCAGGTGCTCAACCACTGAGACACCCAGGTGCCCTAAACTGTTAACTTAAAAAAAAAAATCTAGGCAAAGCATAAATCAGTGTCATGAGCATGTTTTGCAAATGTTTATACTATTTTTTGAAATGCATTGGACCGTTCACAAGCACATGGACCTGTGTAGAAGAAATAATTTCTCCTGTGCTGGCCAAAGGGCTACAACCTGTTGCATATCATTGTCTTCATTCCTTTTTGAGTCATCTTTCCAACCTTCCTATCCCATCACTTAAAAAATCAGCAGCTTAGCCCTAACTCCATAAACAGAAATTATTGAATGCTAATCATTTCTGGTAAGCAATTTAGAAGACATTTAAGTCACTAATATATATGTGATCCCCTTTTTACTGCAATTTCCAGGGAAAGTGCTACAAAGTGATATGTGGCAATAACAAAGTCGGAAGGAAGGGAATATGAAATTCAGCGAGCAGCGTGAATGATTTGCTGTTAGCATGGGGCCCAATAACACTACAAAGCTATAAACTCTGTTGATCTAGATTGCCCAGTTAGGTGGCAGAGATGCAATTTGTCTTTTCTGAAGCCGCCTGCTGCTTGCTAGCTCCATCTCCTGTCACAGCCTATTAGCTCCCCAAGAAAATTGGTAGGAAATTGCCTGCAGATTGTAGGAAATTGCATCTCCAGGCCCTGGAAAAAATGTAGGATAGCACAACACTGACCCTCCCAGAGCAGCTATTAATACAGCAAAAAGTGACCTTTGACTTGCTGGGAAACGACTTTGCTATTTGCTGAATAAAGACTGTATTATGTGTGGCTGAAGGAAGGTGCAAATGATTATCCTAGCGAGGCTCAAAGCCAACCTGCTTTTGAAAGCCTAAATATTAGTTAGGTTTTTTTTTTTTTTTTGGTTTATTTGTTTGTTTTAGGTGCAGAAGGTTGAGTGTTGTGGCTCTGCAGGGAGAAAACGGTCCAGTTGAGTTGTTTTTGAAAGCACTCTTTCCCGAAGGTAAAAAGAAAAAAGTAAATTGTCCCAAGGAAATGTTCACAAATTTCTCAGGCAAAAATTCAGGAAGTAAATCTTTCAAAGAGGAGATTAAAAAACAAAGATGAGCACATCAGAGCATTGTTTTGTTTCCCCGTCAGTTCTGCTACATATACATCTGGGGCTTCCCCGCCCCCTCCCTAATTGCATTTTACAATACTGCCTATGTCTACTCACTTCTGAATTATTTTCTTTATAGACCATCCCCGAAGTTCAGACATCATGATAATTCAGTGTTCCACAGGGGTACATATTGTGCATATTTTAAGCATCATTAACTTTATGTTACAAAAAAAATCAAGATCCTGACATGGTATTTACAGGCTTGCATTTCTACCTAGAAGGATCTCAGCTCCCATTTACAAGTGATTTTTTGGGAGAGAGAGAATAGCATTTTAGCTGCTCCTGAATAAGATGCCTTCATTGCCTTTGATTCCTAAACACTGTCCCCTAATCCTCCCTTCCTCCCCACAGTACTGGGTCATCCACTTTCAGTGCCCTGGGAAGCAAATCTAAAATGAGGTAGTGGGATGCAGATAGATGAACTTCTTTGTGAAGGACAGTGGTACCTCATTTATTATTGCACAAATTAAAAAATAGCTAGATGAGACTCCTTTCAGCTTTCCCAGAGATGAAAGATTTTCTTTAGATTTGCTGCTTTCTTATATTTGTTGCTTCTTTCTAGAGAGAAAAGTACTGGACGCCATGTCATATCTGAGAACACTGAGTTTAGCCCATGAATTTCTGAGCTTTTATATAAGCTCTGATAATTTGCCTATGTGATATTTTTTAAGCTTGTAGTATCTCAGTTTCATTATGTAAAAAAAAAAAAAAAGGATGTTCTCTAAGAATGCTCTGAGGTGTTAAATTTTGTGATAAAGGGTAAAGAGGTTAGGGGGACAGGATTCAAGGCTGAGCAGCCAACCTGCTTTCTGCCTACTTCTTGGGCTTTCCTTGACTGACTATCATTGGAGAAGAAGCTCTGTTTGGCCAAAGAATCCGTTTTGGAGTCTGCCAGTACCCAATATGCAACCAGCAATTTACCAGTCATTATTCATCAAGACTTGCTTATGTCTACAGAAGAGCCCAAAGAACTTCTTAAGACATGACCCTTGGGGACATACTGATTACCACAGTGAGGGACATTATGTGGTAGAAAATTCCATTCAGGAGTGCTGCTAGGCAGTAGAATTTGGTTGATATATATAGCCCCATATTATAGACTAAGGGAAGGAGTATCAAAAGAGGTCCAGTTAAATTTGAAAATATATTTTTTAAGGATTTTATTTATTTATTCATGAGAGACATGCAGAGAGAGCCAGAGACACAGGCAGAGAGAGAAGTAGGCTCCCTGAGGGGAGCCCGATGCAGGACTTGATCCCAGGACTCTAGGATCATGCCTTGAGCCAAAGGCAGATGCTCAACCACTGAGCCATGCAGTCGTCCCTAAATTTGAAAATATTATGTTACGTAAAAAAGCCAGACATGAGAAGTCACATATTATATGATTCCATTTACATGAAGTATTCAGAAACAGGGAACTCCATAGAGACGGAGAACAGATGAGTGGTTGCTAGAAGCTAGGGGATGTGGGGGATGGGATGATGGGGAGTGACTGTTCAATGGCTTTTCCTTTTAAGGAGATGAGAATATTTCGGAACTAGATATAGGTAATGATTGGATAACCTTGTGAATATACTAAATGCCACTGAAGTGTTCACTTTAAAATGCTTAATTTTATGTTGTGTGAACTTTACCTCAATAAAAGAAAGACATCTAGTTAAATTGATGAATAAAAGGACAAATGCAAGAACATATAATTACTTAAAATTTAAAATGGAGATTTTAGCCCAGGCAGTATAACTCTGGCCACAATACAAACCACCCTGTACCTTTCTTATGTGCCTTTGTTTCCACTCTAATCTTTGACCATGATGATGATTTGAGAAATGACTGGAAGTTCTGATGTCCACAGTTCCAAAAGCTAATGCTAGTGCTGATTCTGAGATGATTTATGAATACCATTTCTCCTACTGGCTCCTTCAAAATCAAATTCAGGTGCCAAGTCTTTTCTGAAAGGTTTCTAGTCTTTCCAGTAGAAAGAGATCTCTGCCTTCTCTGAATGATATTTATCTACCTTTTTAGGGCTTTACTCACTTCCTATCTTGGATTATGGTTGTTTATTTTTCAGACATGCCTTACCTCCTGTACTTGAGGCCAGAATCACATCCTTCTCACCCCTCTGTCCTCACAGACACTAGGGAAGTGTGTGCTCAGTAAACATTGGAGCTTTTGCTCTTATTTTCTTCTCTACCTGAAATGTCCTTTCTAGGAGAATTCCACAGCAGTTCTTTTCCTCTTTCTATTGAAGATGCTGGATTTCTTTAGAGATCTACCCATTCCCTATTCTCAGTGTCCAAAATTCAGGTTGGGTGGAATGCCTCCCTGTAGGTATGCCAACCCTCCAACCATCTTCAGCCTGTTCCACATTTGAGACTCTTGCCACAGAGATTCCAGATTTGGGCCTATGTAAACAAACCTGGAGCTGAAGATGACCACTGGCCATGGCATGGGAAGAACTTGCCTGGGAGTAAAGTCAACGTGACGAAAAGCAAAGCTGAGCAGAGGAGAGAGTCTGGTTCTGAGCATATTGTTTGGATACCAAGGTTGTTCCAGTCTGGGGCCAGATTTGCCCCTGGTCTCAGTTTCATGAGCCAACTATTACTTCTTTTTTGGTGAAGCCAGTTTGAGTTTGTCATTTGTCATTGAAAGATTCCTGTGATGCATTCTTGTTATCTCTTCTCTTTGTTCAAAACATCCTTCCAGGTTTGGGTAAGATCAGATATTCCCTGGGAAGTCCTCACATCTCTTCTTATATTTTTATTTCATTCATTCTGTTATTTACTATTCTACTTTCAACAGAGATTTATTGAGCATTAGAACAAAAGCAGATATATAAAATGAGACTGCCTTTGTTTCGAGGGAGTGATATTTACAGAAAACCTTATATTTAGGCAATTTTGTATAATTTTATTTATCTCCTTTAATCCTTGCATTAGTCTTGTGAGATGACTATTACTACCTGCATTTTACATATGGGGAAACTGAGGACCAGAGAGGATCAGAGGTTATAAAATTATTCAGATGAATGATCTCACAGTTTGACCATTTGGACTCTAATTTGAACATCTACTTACTTTGTTCTTCCACTGCAGTCTGCCTTGCGTTATGTATTTTTTGTCTTCTCCACTAGATTCTAGATCCCTTAAGGGCAGGAACTATGGCTTATTTATTTTTCCATCAACAACAACCTTTAGCATAGTCTCTTGATGATAGAATTTAATAAGGTTTTTTTGTTTTTGTTTTTGTGTGTGTGTGTGTGTGTGTGTGTGTGTGTGTGTGTGTGTGTGTGTGACTTGATAGATGAGTGAACCACAGTTGAGGAAATCATTTGTGTCCTTGGAATCCAAACAAGAATTCACATCTCCAGGTCCAAATGAGCTAGAGATGCCAAAATGCTATTTCTGAAACTCAGAATATTATACACCTGTATAGTCATTTACTCCCTCTGAGGCATCACCCCTGTCATGGGAGCATGTGTGTGTGGAGCCCTCAGGATTCAGAATCAGTAAAGACTTACCATTAAATGAATGATGTTTTCCCTTCAGCGCAACTCACTTGCAAGGTCATATGTAAAAAAATTGTAAAAGTAAAAAAGTAAAACATTTGAAACATCTAGTTTAAGACCATGATCTCTTTCCATTCCAAATTTCCTTCTACTATGCTATCTCTTGCACAGGGTAGTATTGGAATGGCCATGTGTGTTGAGAATCTAGCTAAGAGGAAATTGGGTTAGGGATACAGGTAGTTTGGGTTTGGTGAGATGTATTTACATGCTTCATCGTCATTTTCAGAAGTACATAGAGAATATTTACTTAGAATGAGAATTATGCTAGGTGTCCTGCTATGGGAATGGCTCCTGGAAGGTTCCTAGTGCCCATTGTGCTAGCTGACCTGGTGTTACGGCATGGAGGGTGTGAGGAATGAGTGGTCTTGCACTATGAATGTGTCTCATAGCCCAGCAGTAGAAGAGTGTGAGTAGTGGAGGAAAAACAAAATTTGAAACTAGAGTCAGAAACTAATAGGGAAAATTTGTCCAATCCTTGGTTCTTAGTAGAAAATTTGGTTTTCATTGAAGCCTAGTAAATGAAAGTTCTTTCCTCTCAGGAATATAGTCTGATAATGTAACATACACAGTTATAAAAACACCATAATTTTTTTCCTTTGTGATGGGAATTGAAGAAAATACAAAATTGGTATAGGGCCTTGCAAGGTACCCATGGGAGTGAGGGGCCCTGAAGCTTCAACTGCTTCATGGTAAATCTGCCTCTGAAAATGCTTTTCAAAATTATTGTTGTGTGAAGAGATGGTCAAGGATGCAGACAAAAAATTCTAGAGAAAAATATTAGGGCAGTGCATCAGGAAGTTACAAATGTCAGTTTTTTTCAGACATCTTGTGATTTTTGTGATATTTTCCATTAAAATTATTATGTTGTGATTTTTTTTCATTCTAAAGAAATATTCAGTAAGTATTCCTTTTACTAAAGCTCCTTCCTCTCTCTGACAAAAATATAAATGCTCCAAGCCTGCAAAGTCTGGATTTGCCCCTGCTGAGAGTAACTATCAAATGACTTTGGTTTGGTCATTTCCCTAAACACTTGTGAAATTCATCTCACAGTATATCACATCCTTCTGGAGAAGTATTCCCTTCCAATTTTCTTCAGGACAGGGACATGACATGTTTGTGATTTCTGTGCTTACAAATTCCAAGGTGATAAGATTCCTCTTGTTTCTAACTATGCAGTAATTTCTTTGGATTCCTTGTAATAACAGCCTCGGAATCTGGGAAAGGTTTTTTTTTTTTTTTTTTTTTTTTTTGCGAATGAGTAGTATACAAGACAAGACTTTTCCGCTTAACATTAAAATATTGAAATTGTGTATTGTAGTGGAGTACTATTAGCTACAATTTATGCACAAATAGGCCAAGGCCCAGGGAAAAAATTGCTTTGCCCAAGTTCACAGCATAATGAGTATCAGAGCTGCAATTACAATTTTCCAACTCCCCAACTGTACGTGCAATTTGCAGGTTTATAATCCTGTACAAAAAACTGACAGAGAACACAGATGGGCTTCTAACCCCTGCTAATGAGAGCATCACTCTTCATTGCTGGGATAATTAAGCAAATATTTAGTGGTCAGAAACCCACCCAGACTTTAAATAAAATCAATCAAACCCCAGTCCCTTGGGAGATGTTGATTTTGGAATTTTTTTTGACTCTGAAATGTAACTTCGTGGTGTGTGTATGTGTGTGTGTGTGTGTGCACGCGCGCGCAGTTCTTATTTTTATGATTTAGAGCAGAAGAGAGTTAGTTCATTTGTACTATGCCCACTGAAAAGCCACATTCCCCAGAAAGACCATGCTTCTGATACTGAAAAGGCACCAGGTCAGGAGAGCATTTTCTCTTTGTTGATTGCTCTTTTTTTCCTCAGAATTTTCCTTTTTCCTTATGGAATTAGACCCTTTAAGTAAATTGCAAACAGTTCCCCCTGTGTGAAGCAATGTCTAGCCTAACACACTACCTGACACAATCATTGACATTTCTTGTGTAAATAACAGCAGCTAGATTCAGCACTTTGAAGAATGAGTTGAAAAAATAATGAATTTTTTTTTTCTGAGATAAAACACACTATATGTTCAGAAATTAGAAGGGTCTGAGGTAAAAAGAAGAGCAAATTAATACACGATTATTGTTTATTTTTGTTATAACCCATCCATTCAACCTTCCACTCCAAATTCTCCTTACTCAGCTATACCTTTTTTCCATAGAATTTATCACCTATGAATAAACTATAGAATGTATTTATTTATTGAGACTATGGTTTATTATTTGTCTCTGCCTGCTAGAATGTAAGATCTAAGGGGACAAGAATTTTTATCTGAGGGTATCCCAAGCACCTAAGGTAGCACCTGGCATATAATAGGAACTCAAGAAATAGTTACTGAATGACTGTGTACCATGTTTCAGCACTTGGAGAGCAAAAAAAGTAAATATAATATTGCACTTTCCTCTGAGAAGCTTTATTACTTTTTCCATGGATTGAAATTCCAGAATTTTGGCATTTAATATTTATACTATTTTTTTCGTATCTTTCCTATTTAGAACCTTGATTTGTTTGAGGTGGCAATATGTCTGGTGAAAATAGCCAGCCCATTAGTCTAGCCTTTCTTGCAGCTTTTCCTTCAATTCTGGCCAGCAAGACCTGAGTTGAATTCTATAAGGGATATGTAGGAAAGTTTTGCTGTCTTGAGATAGACATTTCATTTTCCTTTGTCACTGATTTCTTCTGTGTGTCTGAATTGTGCCTGCAGGTATAGCTGCCATATTGGGACCATGAAGATGAAAGCAAAGTGAAGATGGCCAAGTGAAAAGATAGAAATAGAGCAGGATTGTCTACTCTTCCACTTGCCACAAGAGAAAAATAAAGCCCGATTTGGTTAAGCTTTTTTATGTGGGTCTACCTTATGTTGAACCCCAGAACAATCCTACAAAATGCACTCATATCAAATTGCAACTTAACTAAATATCTTTAATATTATTCATGATCCCAGTCTTCCAGAGAGTTAAGGCCATTGGGTAAATTCTACATTTTGGTGTCTTTCTATCCTGGACCCCGGGGGTTCCAGAAATAGAGGAGGAAGGAAGAGGACAAGTGAAAAGGATTGTTGTAAGCCCTGTCATAAGTAAAACACTTAATAGATCTAAATTCATTAAAAAGCTAAATGACAAAATATCTGCTCTTAGCAGTAGTCACTGTTTTGCAGAGGCATTTTGTTTGTTTTCCTCCTGTCCGTAGATTTATTGCTATCCATGTGCAGGGACTATGTAGAGGTACTAAAAAATCAGATTGTAGAACTGAATCATTTGAATATCTTTTGTGCTGATACAAGTGGTTGTTTCAACTCAACAGAAGTATATGATATAGGTATAAGTTTGAATGTGTAAGAGTGTGTGAGACTGTCCTCTTTGTATCCTGAAACTAGCCTGTAAGTTTTCTCTTTAACTTAGCCAGAATAATCATTCCCAGTAGTCACTGCTATTTTGATATTTGCACAACAGGAAGTGTTATTTATTTATTTAATTTTGGTTGATTAGTTGGAGGCACCACACAAAAAGTAAAATATTCCCCTTATATCTGGGAAATTGTGTGTGCCTCTATTGTAGATTTTCAGATTTGGTGTTTTGTTTTTTGTTGGTTTATTTTGGATATAAAGGTAATCCTATAGAGAGAAACTTATACTTCCATTCTGCAAAAAACATTTAGTAATATTAGTTGTAGATTTGTGGCTTTTTAAAAAAAGATCCTATCTTAATATAGAAAACCTCTCTCTTTAAAACCTTTTCAAAAAAATTTTTTTTTAAGATTCTATTATTTATTCATGAGAGACACAGAGAAAGAGGCAGAGACACAGGCAGAGGGAGAAGTAGGCTCCATGCAGGGAGCCTGATGATTCCAGGACTTGGGGATAACTCTCTGAGCAGACGCTCAGCCCAACCGCTAAGCCAACCAGGCATTCCAAACCTTTTCAAAATTTAAGGTGGCAGTTTCCTATGCTTCATTCATTCAAAAAAAAAAAAAAATCAGTTACTTCCCTGTTCTTTTTTTTAAAACCTCTGCAGGAGCGCTTTGCCACTATGTTCTTTTGAGGAAATTTGTATTATGAGGAGAAAAATGAAAGAGATAAAGAATAAGGCTGCTCCAATTCTGATCAGTTTTATCTATCCTAGAAAATTCCAAGATACCCCGCCTTGAGAAAGAATTCTAATTGTAGTTTATATGACTTGTTGTTTTTGGATTCTTCTTCCCCTTTTGTTATTTAAGAAATTGATTCCCAATTTCAAATATATTTTTTATCTCCTTACATTTGTTTTTAATGAAAATGTGAAGACAAACAAAATTGATTTATTTCACAATAAAACTCAAACATTCTGTCATTAACCGAAACGGTCTGAGGAACAACTATTACCTTAATTCTGTCTTGGAGGTCTTCTCAGTATTTGGAAATAAAGACAGAGCTTACTACCCCCCCCCTGCCCCCCCACACACAGTATTCATTCTTCCATTTCTCTTTATCGGTAGAATTCTGGAATCCAGAATAAGGATGCCATATGTAGCTAGGTGAAGTCACATGAGTAAATTGTGGCCAGAATTGGTGTGTACAACTTCTGGGAAGTGGAAGTCTTTCTCCTTTTCTTCTCTTTCATTCATGGTTTGTGAATGTGATGACTGGACCACTTAAAGGAATTTTTTTTCCCCATGTGTATTGTCTTAGGAGTCAGATAGAAGGAACACTTCTCTCATACCTAAATAAATGGGGTTTGTGGTTAGAAATTCTCATGGTATGATTTTTTTCTATGTCATTTAAATCCAAAGCCAAAGCTCAGTGAAACATGTATGCCCAGCATATCTGTCTATAATGTACATGGATGTTGTTTTCCTCTGCCCTCAGAGTGTGTATTTGGGCAGGCAAGGGAAGGTGTGTGTGGAGGGGTACTTTATGACAAAGCTTTTCAATATAACTGTTCTCATGTGAGAGCTGGATACAGCCCAGGGAAATATAAATTATAAGCCTGGCCTCTTTTTTTTTTTTTTTTTTTTTTTTTTTAGGATTTACTTATTTTGGAGAGAGAGAACACGTGAGTGGTGGGGAAGGGCAGAGGGAGAGGGAGAGAATCCTAAGCAGACTCCATGCTGAGCATGGAGCCTGATGTAGGGCTCGATTTCATGGCCCTGAAATGATAACCTGAGCCACAATCAAGAGCTGGATACTTAATTGACTGCACTACCAAGGCGCCCCTGAGTTGTAGGCCTCATGAAGATTTTTAGATAGTCCTAAGATAAGTTCTTTCTTTACTGCTTGCCTACTTTTCTAGATTCACACTTTTCATCTCTGGCCCCTAATCCACCCTTATATTTTCCTGCTAGCCAAGCCATGCATTCAAATGACATTTTAAATATTTTACTTAACATTTTTGCTCTGCTGGGAGGGATGAGTCTGCCATGTTGCTGAAAAAGAATTCTAAATTCTATTTGTTTCATTTTCAGAAAATAATGCTTACTTAATTTCTTTATATTCATCTACATTATTTCTTTTATTATCCCCTCATTCCTTAAGTTAGACACCAAGGTGGGATTTCCCTTCATTTCCTTCTTTCTTTTATTCCTTCCTTTTAATCTTTTATTTTGTTTTCTTTCCTCCTCTCTCATTCTTTCCTCCTTCCCTCTCCCTCTCTTTCTCTTTTTTTCTTTCTTAATCCTTCTCCTTTTTATTTATTTTTATTTTTTTATTTTATTTTTTTTTAAATTTTTATTTATTTATGACAGTCACACAGAGAGAGAGAGAGAGAGAGAGAGAGAGAGGCAGAGACACAGGCAGAGGGAGAAGCAGGCTCCATGCACCGGGAGCCCGACGTGGGATTCGATCCCGGGTCTCCAGGATCGCGCCCTGGGCCAAAGACAGGCGCTAAACCGCTGCGCCACCCAGGGATCCCAATCCTTCTCCTTTTTAAAAAGAATCCATGAATCTAAAGCCCAAGGTAGCAATGCTTTTAAGGAAGAAGTAAAAGAATCACTGTTTACTTACACATTTATTGAGTGCCTCCTGTGTGTCAGGTACTGTGCTTGGAACTTATACATATGAATGAATAAAGTTCTTCCCTCAAATAGCCAGTTATGTGGGGTGATGGTACAGTGTGGGGTGCTATTGTGGGGGAAGTACACTGTGCTAAGTGATCACAGAGTATGTGGAAGGTTTTCAAGAGGAGGCCATCATTAAGGGTAATCTGTATATGAGAGTTCCTCTTTGAGAGATGACTCACCTGCCCCACGAGCTAATATAGTAGGTCAGGAGTGAGTGACCAAAGTAGTCCAGTCCCTGGAATTGGAGTTCTATGTGGAAAACAAGCACTATATTATTATCGCTGTGTTAACATATGTATGGGCCTTTTTTTAGTCTGGAAATAATCACAAAACATTTTTCCTGTAGCAGCAGAATTAAGCAATCACATCCAGGAAGAACAGGAGGAATCTTCTGCTTCAGAATGGCTGGATAAAATTGTCAGGGAGCTCTGAATTCAAGAAACAGACCCCCAGCGAGTCAGCACACAGACATCTATCAAAGGATAAAAGAACTGCCCATGGGCTCTTTATAATCACAGCTTGGTGACCTCACATAATCCTTTGCAAAAGAGTTGGCATAGACCATTACAAAAAGTATTTTGTTGCACTCCAGTACTGAACGTATCCTAATTGAGATGGGTGAAATAATGACCTAGAGATAGGATTGTTTTTGGAGGCTTATTTTGCAGTTAATGTATAGTGGAAATAATCACTTTCTTAAAATCCAATCTGTTTGGATCATGCTTTATGCTAGTATCCCAAGACCCGTAAATTTTTGTTAGTACAAAAGTACAGAATGAGAAAGCAGAGAACTCCAAGAACTGCAGGCTGATGGACGTTTCTGGATCCATACTGCCTCTTTCTTGGTTGGCTCGTCCAGGGCCCCACAGATGACAAACTGCATGTGCTCCTGGTTGTAGATCACAGCTGAACAAACTGCTCCAGAGTGTGAAAGGTCAGCACAGTGTAAACAGAAATCAGCAGTGACCTATGGAGTCTTCTCAAGACATAATAAATACCGTCTTCACGGTACTCCCCACCTTCTGCTGACTCAGGTATTCTCTAGCACCATGTGGCTTGTTTCTGGAGCAATATTTCAAATCCAGCAGACCATTGTATTTGGAGCAGAATTTTCTAACTATGCTTTTAATTTTCGCAAAATAACTTTCAGCCCCTTCTGAAAATGTAATCATATACAGGGAGCTTCGTTGGGGAAGAATAAAATACTTTTTAAAATACTCCTTTAGCTTTGGCTGCTACTATTAGCTTTACTATTCTATAAGAATTTCTTCTAGGTTTAGAGGATAAAAGCAGAATTCTTTTTTCAATCCAGATAGAATTTTGTGGCAGAATCATTAACTTTTCCTCTCCTTGAAATCTCCCAATGACTTTTTTTTTCTGTACTCCTTTATTGAGGGGCATCCAGGCCAGTGCTACCTCTTGCTAGAGCAGAGTTGGGCTCACAGTCATCCTGCTCCCTTCCCGAGGATAGCCACAAATCAATCAGGAGAGCCTGCACTAGTCCTTGTCCATGTTAGATGAAAAGATTCTCAGATTGCACTTTGCCTTCAGCTAGCTCATACTACCCTGGGGAGGTAATTTAAGACAGAGTTGCACACCTGAACCTGAGGTGCCTGGATCTAGTGAGAGTAGACCATACACTATGTTCCCTGTGCACTCCAGGGCAAAGTTTAGGAAGCTGTGTGAGTATATGTGGGATAGCTTTCCAATTCCCATCATGTGCAAGATCACATAGATTTGCTTGTCTAATGGGATAGCCTTGCAGAAGACCTAAAGCTCCTCACAGAATAATACTGACACTGTACCTCTAGACATAAGTGTAGACGGGTGATAGGAGGGAAAACTTCCCTCCTCTCCAAGCCAAACTAAACAGAAAGCCCAGTCCATAACCTACAATAACTTAACCCAGATGGTCATATTTTCTTTAGACTGCTAACCATTTCCAGTGAATTCATTAGTTTCAGTGTTTCTTCTTTTCAATTCTTATAGTTAACATTTGGCTTGCCAAATTCTAGGCATCCAAGAACAGGAGAGATCAGATGCTTCAGATTAAACAGTTCAAAGTCAGTGACATTTAGTTAAAATAAACAAATGGAATAAAATGGACTGCAGACTCATAGGTCCAAAAGTTAAAACTCGTTGACTGAGACTTAGTGCTATTACTCAGAAGTGAAGAGTTCATGAACAATAAAGCCAGTAATAATGGCACCAAAGATAAAATGGGACTGTTATGTTGAAGGAATGGTCCAAACTTACCTGTTGTGTGGCATCATTTTAAATCCCAGCAAAATTTCAAAATGAAATAAAACAACTGAAACAATGAGAAACTAAAACAGTGGGTAAGAATATGTTGGTCATTAACATCTTCAGCTTGGTGGGTTGTGATGATTCAGGGTAGGAAATCGTACGGGAAGGAACAAAATTTAAAGTTAGAACAAGAACCCAAAAAAGTCTGACTTAGAGAATTATGTGCATACATTTATATTTTAGCAATTCTTCATCCCTTACTAAATGCATTTGAAAGTGAAAAATAAGGGCTCATGACTGGCTAAAAATAACTTCAAGACCTCTCACCAGTCATTTTTACCCAATACCCTTTTGCTTTCCAAACTTATCACTTTGCTTGGCAGATAAAGCTGTTCTTAGCCTACTTTGAATACTATTTCTTCTTTGGCCTTTATGTTTGCCCTGTATATTTGAAATTGTCCATGGTCATCTCCCTTTACTTCTTCACAGCACTTCTTAAATCTAGCACCTGCCTGATTTTCCCAATTTAGAAGATTCAACTTATTCTTCAATACAAAAGGAAACATACCTCTCTCTCTGGACATCTAGGTACCATTCTCCACACGTCCTCATGGTCTTTGTTGGTATATATACTTTGTAAGGGCAGGAGTCAGGTGTTTTGTAAGCTTGTATGGTTCCTCCTCCAATGCCACAACCCATATGGGTACTCAGTAAACGTTGAAATGAAGTGAACTGCTTTCCAGTGCATTTATTGGCACATGTACTTCAGTAGGTCAGGATACATCTGTTTTTTGCAACACTTAGTGATTTTCTTTTTCTTTTCTTTTTTTTTAAGATTTTATTTATTTATTCATGAAAGACACAGAGAGAGGCAGAAACATAGGCAGAGGGAAAAGCAGGCTCCATGCAGGAAGCCTGATGTGGGACCCGATCCCCGGAATTCGGGATCACGCCTTGGGCGGAAGACAGATGCTCAACCACTGAGCCACCCAGGCATCCCTAGTGGTTTTCTTTTTGAATGATTTTCTGACCAGGTTGGAGTTGTTAGATGTCTCTGAAGGTTGTTCATGGCTTGCTAAACAAGGAAGCAGTATGATTATATTACTGTACTGTAGACATGTCCCAGGTTTTAACATCAAGGATATTCTACTTATGTTTTACAAATGGTGTCCTTTCAAATGGTGTCCTTTCTCTTTTGTTCTTGTTTCTTCTTCTGCACTCCTTCTATTCCTTCCCTCTTTCTTTCTTTTTTTATTTTTTTAAAGATTTTATTTATTCATAGAGACACGGAGAGAGAGAGAGAGAGAGGCAGAGACACAGGCAGAGGGAGAAGCAGGCTCCATGCAGAGAGCCTGACGTGGGACTCGATCCAGGGTCTCTAGGATCACGCCCTGGGCTGCAGGCGGCGCTAAACCGCTGCACCACCGGGGTGCCCTCCTTCCCTCTTTCTTTCCTTCCTTCTTCCTCTCTCCCTTCCCCTTCCTCTCTCTTTCTTTTACTTTCTTTTTAAACAAAGCTCTCTTACGAAACTGAGACATTTATAACAGGATCAACAGCCATGAAGGACTGCATTTTTCAGCCTGGCAAAGCTGGACAAATACAACTCTAGAAGCCTGGCCTCATACCTCAATTGAGGATGGTGTCAACAAGTATGAGCTGAATCAAGGCTGGCCGAGATCTCTGCTTGGGGATGGCATTGATTCCAACAGCGGGAACGCTGAGTTTCTAGCTTCAGGCTTTCAGTTCTCTCTATATCTTAATGGCTCACAGCCCTTTTATGAGACAGCTGTATAACAATGTGCTTTTATGACAGCCTGATTCTTTTTTCCCCTTTTAAATCTCAAACTGTACTGTATAAGACATTCTGTCTCCTATCATTCCATCAACAAGGCCTGAATAGCCAAGGCAAGTGCTCCTGAAGCACTTGTTTATTTCCTTGGATTTTTTTACCCCAACAATAAAAGAATAAGGGGAAAGGAAGGTCCCGGATGTGAAAGATGGCTGGTAAAGGCCTCTGTGTGAGGTCCTTGGTGAGATAATCTCATTCTAAAGATCTGGGTGACTGGAATTTCCTTTCCTCCCATCCCCCGCAGACATCCCCCTCCCCAACAACCTTCTAATACAAATCCTTAAGCATTAAGTCAGGCGGAAAATGAGTCTACTCTACATTTATCTTCCTGAATGGCAGTCAACTCCCGCTTAATCTTTCAACATATATTTGTTCAATGGATCAACAGATTGTGTAAGCAGCATGACGGTTGGGTTTAGAAATGTGTCTGCTCATGTTTGGTTTGTGCTGAACCATTGACCATTTTGTTTGTGAATCCATCATAAATTATATCTCCGAGTTACCCAGCACTAGGAATGGGGACAGAGGACAGTGCTCATACAGGCGGAAAGACTTTTAGTCACTGTCATTTTCCAGTATTGAGAATGCTGACTTGTTTTATTTTGGAATGCTTTTTAATATTTTCAAACTAGAAAATCTCAATTTTAACTTTTTTCCTCTTTTCCCAAAGGTGTCTCTTATATATTATTCTGCTGTCCTTGCCCCATTAAAATTAAGTAGGCTTTGAAGGCACAGAGTAATTAGTAAAATAGTGTAACATATTAATAAGAAAGTTAAGAATTAAAAACCTGTGACTCTGGACATATTGGTTTGATTCACTCCTTAAAAACAAAAAGAGTTTGTGTGTTAAAAGATTGAGGCATTGATCAGTGAACTCATCACACAACTGATTTGACCTTTTTTAAAAAAATGAATTGTCAGTTTCATTAAATTTTCAAGTTATTATTCAACCAATCAACCAGTACTTACTGTGTTCTTACTGTATTAAAGGCAGTGGAAAAAAAATAGAAAAAGACAAAGACAGATTTCTGACCTCAACAATTTAAATCAAGTTGGAGGAGTAATAATATGTGTTTTTAAAAATGTATTATGAGGGGTATCCCTGGGTGGCTCAGTGGTTTAGCGCCTGCCTTTGGCCCAGGACACGATCCTGGAGTCCCAGGATTGAGTCCCACATTGGGCTTCCTGCGTGGAGCCTGCTTCTCTGCCTGTATCTCTGCCTCTCTCTGTATCTCTGCCTCTCTGTCTCTCTGTGTCTCTCATGAATAAATAAATAAAATCTTTAAAAAAAATAAAATGTATTATGAGGATTCCTAAATAAAAATGAAGAGATGAGAAAATCTGTGTTGTAGTAATTTAGTTTCTTTATAAGAAGGAATAGTTTGCAGGGACATTTTATTTATTTGTAAACTGTTCAGCAGTATTTACTAAACACAGTATTTTTTGGGCACTGAGTGCATAATGCAAAGTAAGATTTACTTGCTGTCTTCATTATGTGCTTAAGATTAAAATAAGAAGAATGGAAGTAGAGGTGTGGATGAGGAAGGAAAATTGATGTCAGCCCATCATACCCATGTCATGTCCAATTCATGTCCAAGTCAGGCCTGCGTTGGGGAGCTACAAGAATATCTGCTGGTTCTCATAAGTAGATTTTGAATGTCATAGTGGAAACTTGTTAGATAGATAAGGGGACATTTCCATATATTTTAAATCTTGTATTCTTATATTTCAAAATGGAAGCATAAATCATACTTTGAAATAATCAAGGCAGGATTTTACTTATATGAGTAAATGATATATTATTTTTTAAAATCTACTGTTGATGTTACATTTTAACTATTCAGTTACCCCTGTGCTTCTATTGCCTTACTGACTTCCTATAACAATTCTGTCAGCTTGTAAAAGTGTTATTGTCATCAGAAAGGGAAGGAACCTGCAAGTTCTGGTGGGCAAGTACCCAAGGTCATGGAGCCTAGTTAGAGGAAGATTTTTTTCTTTTTTAAAGATTTTATTTATTTATTCATGAGAAACAGAGAGAGAAAGAGGCAGAGACACAGGCAGAGAGAGAAGCAGGCTCTCCGCAGGAGCCCTATGTGGGACTCGATCCCAGGACTCCAAGATCACACCCTGAGTCAAAGGCAGATGCTCAACCGCTAAGCCACCCAGGTGTCCCTAGAGGAAGATTTGATATCAGTTGTCTAGGCCTCTTGATTCCTAGCTCTGGGCTTTATCCTCCTTACATTCAGCATCCCTTAAGTTTCACAATGAAGGGTAACAACCTCTATTTGAAAACTCATCTGTTGATTCTCTTTTTCTGCTGGGAAACATTAACCAGTGCTTTTCTTTAGCTCAAGATATATTTTAGTATTTGTAGGTGAATTCATCTGCAGATACCAAGACAAATTCTTTGCCAATGGAAATGACCTGTTACGGTGATTCAGTACTGACTGTCACTACACACATTGAATGTTGAGTAGCAGTAATAGAATCAGATACATAACATCCAATAAACAAAATACCAATAAAAAGTCCTTTAGGAAACCTGGATCAGGAGACATTCAGGTTTTGGTGTGTTTTCCCAGGTTTGATGGCATTGAAAGTCACGGAGAAGCTGTAGTCCTAGACTCAAAATTGATAGTGATGGTTTCCTTGATTGCAGAAAGAGAAACTCACTGAAGGCAGTCCAAGAAGGAAAACAGGTTCTTATGAGATTTCATGGGATCTGTCAGGAAATAGAGCTAGTAGAGGAGCCTTACAAGCCCTGTTGCTGGGAAGACATGGAAACCATGACCTTCCCTTAACTAATGTAGGGTTAGGCAAACTTTGGGTTAGGGAACTGCTCTGGGTCCAGTCACCTGAGAGACTCAAGATGTTGCATGTCATTATGTCTGAGGCTATGGGCAGAGCTAGCAAGGGTCTATGTCTTTCATTAAGAGTATTGTATTTATTCTGTTTATCTTGCCCCACAGCTAATGGACTTAGTAGACTCTAAATGTTTCCCCCAATTCGATTAGGGTTGATCTGGTTATTTATAATTGTTGAGAAGCATAACAACATTTTGTTTGCACTGCAGTTTATTATGCAATATTTGATTTCCTCTAAAAACAGAGGGAAATTGTAATATTCAAAATGACTGTATCAGTCAATGACAGGAACAGAAATTAGAATTCTGTATATTCTGGCCACCGGAGTTTTGGTTATGCCAATGTTTCCTAATAGAGAGGAGGGAAAAATAATTAATTATTTAGGTATAGCTGATGAATATAGACTCTTTGCTAATAAGGGCCAGAGAAAATATGTGAGCTAAGTTTCATCCTTCTTCCTCATGGACATGTTGCTGAAAGAATGCTGCTTTGATTTGGCCTTCTCTATCCTCTCTCACCCTCTGTGTACATTTCAGGACAGGAGTTTCCATCACTTAGGATGAAAACTTTGGGAATCCTTGAGATCTTTTGAGGTCAGGTGTTATGGGGGACAGAATTGTATTTCCCCCAAATCCATGTGTAGAATCACTAACTCTCAAGGTAAGTATTTTTGGAGATGGGACCTTTACAGAGGTAATTAAGGTTATGTGATATCATAAACATAGGGCCTTAACCTAATAGGGCTAATGTCCTTATTAAAGATTTATTCATTTATTTATTTTGAGAGAGAGAGAAAGAGAGAGAGAATAAATGTGCCTGAGTGGGAGGAATACAGAGGAAGAAGAAGAGGGAGAGAAGCAGACTCCTTGCTGTACATGGAGCCTGACTCAGGGCTCAATCCCATGACTCTGAGATCATAACATGAGCCAAAATCAAGAGTTGGACACTTAACTGACTGAACTACTCAGGTGCCCCAGGACTGATATCCTTAAAAAAAGAAAAGAGTCACTAGGGGACTCTGTGTACACACAGAGGAAAGGCCATCTGCAAGCCAGGAAGAGAGGTTTCAATAGAAATCCACCCTGCCAGCACCTTGCTCTTGCAATTCCAGCCTAAAGAATCGTGAGGAGATAAATTTTTGTTGTTTAGGCCACCCAGTCTGTGTTATTCTGCTAATGGCAGTCTGAGCAGTCTAATACAGATATTTTTATATATGAGGAAGCTGAAATGTGGAGAGATGAAGTAACATAAAGTATTAAGTGGAGAAAATTTGAATCTGAAAACAAAATTTTAAACTGAATTTTTAATTTGAAAATAGAATTTGAAAGCAGCCCCTCCTGAATGTGTGATAATGGTCTTTCTCCTACATGTTCTGCCTATTTAAGTCCCTCGAAGACTTAGAGTTGAAAACTCTTACTGGTGTCAAATTTACAGGTGGGTCAGAAAGTTTGGACGTAATGAAATGCTGAGTGAAGGTAGGGGCAGACCCTGACCATTGCCTGGCTGTGATGAGGGAGCTAAGGCAACACCTTGAAGTCCGTGCTGCAGTCCATGAGGTGGACTCATGGTGTTGTCATATTAAGGTACTTCCAAAGGAAGTAGAGAAATGGGGCCATTGTAATTATCAGCTGAAAATGGAATTGGGGAAGATAATGGGAAGCTAGCAAATCCACAGGCTATCTTCTCTTTGTATTCAGGCTGGGCATAACCATACCACTTGGAGCAGTCCAAGAAAGTAGACGTCATGTAGAGGGGGTTAATATTTGAGTAGAATTGGTTTCAACATTCACCGTTAAGGAGATTTTGAAATGCTGCCAGTTAATTTAACAACAGTCTGCCTTAAAAAATAATCACATGGGTTTACTTAGCCTTCATTTGTATTTGCTAAGCAAAGCTTATCAGGACATTTCCTCTTAATTTTTTATCTTCCTTGTACAATGTTCAATGTTGAATTTCATTGTATTTTCTTTTTATCCTTGAATGATGGAAACCTCTGATTTTTTCCCTTTTCCTCTTTAGAGAAAAGAGGAACATTTAGAATTTGCCCTGGAGATACAATGTCTTCCAAATATTAGCTCAGGGAATAGAAAGGCTCTGAGTTGCCATGTGCTGTTGTTTGCTGGAATAAATAATCATATAAAGGCCTTGCTCTTTTCTCTTTCAGCAGAGTTCAAACCAGGGTTATTTGCAGGTATCTTCTTGAATCCAGTTGAAAGACTCTGAATATCTTGGCTTTTCAGTCTTGCTTTCTTCTTTTTCTTTTCCATCACCACATTCCTTTTTATTTCTTTCTAGGTTCTTGACCTTATTTCTTTATTTCTTTCAAATAATAGGAGCTCTATTGTGTGTGTGTGTGTGTGTGTGTGTGTGTGTGTGTGTGTTGTCAACCAAGAAGAAGAGGCTGTAAAGCAACTACAACGTTTATTTGGGGTCTTAGGGATTGCAATCCAGAAGACATAGTGTGGACTGAAATTAGAAATTCAAATTGTGCCCCAGATTACAAGCAGGAAGTTCAGATTTATAAAGGCAAAAACCACAGGGTTACATAACTTGTTCTGAAGGAATTATGATTGGTGCTGACAAAGTTAAATTGACTAATATAAGATTGTCTATTTAGCTAACAGGTGTTACATTATCTCTATTTCAGCACAGAATAGAATGATATCTTCCAGAAGGTGTGGCTGGGTGCAATGGACAAAAGTGAAAGTCTGTGATACTCCAGAAATTGAAACAGAATATGTGCACAGGACTTTCTTCCTCAATATCCTTCAGACCCTGTTTTGATTGACTCCCTTAGCATTTCTTACTTCACTTTGGAATATTTTTCCACAGTATTTATGTGTATGTATGTAGATGTGTGTATCTGTGTCTGTGTGCATGCGTGTGGGGAGTGGGTATGTGGTGTTTCTTTTCTTTAAAAGTGACACCGATTATACCATTGTTAAATTCCCAAGGCTCTGCCATTTGTAATTATAATTGCTAAGTATTGATAGACTAAAAGTCAAATGAATGAATGAACTACTAGATGCATATCGAGTACAAATAAAGATCTTAAATATCAATTCCCTGCATCTATTGTGTTTGGAAAGTAAAGTGTATAAAATGCATTTAGATACTTCAAGGAATAAGGGTTATGACACTCTGGGCTGTTCTCTCCAGTGTTCACTAACACACCTGCTTTTAAAAACAGGTATTTTTTTTCTGTTTTGAAAGAGTAAACACCTTGCAAGCTGAAAGTCATCAAAATTCTGCCTTTCCCTATTTATCATACATTACATTTGCCAAACACAGATTAAGGCAGATTATTAACCTACTCAATTACAATGGAACTCCTATGGAAATGTCTATTACGACCACATTAATATCTCATTAGTTCATCATGTTAATGTTATTATAGTGGTTACCAAAGGAATTGGTACTGATTGGTACCTAATTTTGAAGGGTTGTTGCCCCGAGCATCATTTAAGAGGGAGGCTCAAGAGTAGAGGTAGAAATTTGCTTTCTCTCTTCTTCCCTAAAAAAAGAAAAGAAAAGGAAAAAGAACAAATGAATATTCCTGGCAAAACATGCTGCAGAGGCTGGATTAGACTCAAGATATAAATCTATTTTGACAGGTGTAGTCATTATTCTTATCATCTAGGATAGCATTATTCTTTTGTTTTAATGGCAGAGATAGCAGGATGACAAAATTTGCCTTCATGTGAATGCATCAAAATGTAATAACAATTAGCTATAAAATTAAATTATTACTAATGATGATAATAGCATGTTTGTGTCTTTACAATGAATGTGTAGTTCTACTTATTTACATCTTTTCCCAGAGGAGTTCAAGTAGATTTACAGAAGTTAAACCACTCCCACTTCTCCATTCATTTGCATATATTAAAAGAAAGCATAGAAGCTAATTGTACCATTTTATAAGGAAAATTACGTCTCTGCAGTTTCATGTCTTTGATTTAGTTGGAAATTCTCCATATTTGGAAAGTAAGTGGCACCAAGACTGCAGTCTAGACTCCATGACTTTGGGAGAGTATTAATCACTGTATACCAGGGTTTCTGGTCCTGGTGGAGAACAAATGGCAGTGAGAGTATCCTACACAGCAAACCAGAGCTGGCAGATATAAAGAAGAAAAATTCTGTTGCTGATGCTCTCTTATTTTCTATAATTTTCCCACCTGTTTCTCTACTTTTTTGCTAAGACTCCAGGGCTCTCGTGGTCTTTTCAGTGAAATTTTGTGGTGGTCTGTCATAGCAGTTAACCTTTTGCTTTCTTTCTATTTTTTTAGTAAAAACAACAACAACAACAAATTGTTGGAGGTTTGCAGAGAAAGGAGAAATTATGAGATGGACCTCCTGAAGAGTGGGTGAGTTAATTGTGTCAGAAAATGTTGAATAAGGCTCAACTGGCAGTGTTGAAGCCCCACTTGTACAGATTTGTACACACATTGAGTGGTGAGCCACTAGAGTTGTTGTGGGGCTTTCTCCTGCCATGTTCAGTTTGCTTAGATACAGGCATCTGGTCAGATTGGGATCTTGCTGAGTGTGTAAGACAGAGGAGAGAGATACAGAGACATAGCAGGCATATGCGAGGGAAACATTATAAATAACAGATTGTGGAAACTGGAGTGAGGAGGCAAATAAGAGTGTGTAGCAGACACTGAAGTGTAGGGGCACTCAATGGGGGGGGGTCCCAATATGGTTGAAGAATTATTGGATCAGGATCATTGGAGGAATGAGCAAGAACAACAGGAGATGGTGATGTAAAAGAGATTCTTGAAATTGAGATTTTTGGAGGCAGTATGGTTGGTAATGACAAGGTCTAGGACATCAATATGGGAGGTAGTGAAAGATAGATTACTGCCACAAAGGCAGGTTAATTTGGTAATCTAATCTGTTAACACATGTTTCCATGTCACTCGGGGAATTTTAGAGATTGGAGGAAAGCAATTGTTTGGAAATCGAGATAAGAAGTAAAGGCAGGAGAGGGGAGGAACCTGGCCTATCTTTAAGCCTCCTTGAATATTGGGTATCAGAATAAAAACAGCCACTGCTTGAAAAGGCTACTCTTTAAGTGGTGCCTGAAAACTTCAACTGCAGCAAGAAGATGAAGGCAGCTTCCAGAAAGGAGCTTACCAGCATAGGGGACTTTGGGTTCCAGAGGGCACGGTGCAAGGTGCTAAGGAGTCATGGAGGGGTCAGAGATTGAGTCAGAATAGAGGAGGTTCAAGTGTACATGGGGACTGAATCTGAGTGGTAAGAGATGAATAGGGAATAGAGAGAGTGTGAAAAAAATATTGTGAGTCCCTGATATTTTGGAGTTTGTAGGCATAGCACAATCTAGCATAAGTTAATCAATGCAGTCCTTTAAAGAAAAGGGCACATTCTTCTGTTTCGCTTTCTCCTTTGTGCTACTTGGAATATGGATAAGAAAGTTGACACTCTTAATTAGTTTGGACTGTGAGGTATATGCTAAAGATTGCTGGGCTGTAAGAAAAAAAACCCAAGTCCTTGATGACTTTTAAGCTGCTACACCTACCATGGGCTGACTACCTCTGGACTTCTTTTTTGGAATAAAGAGACTTGTATCAAATTTAACACAGAAGAGAAAATGATAAAATCGTTCCTTAATTAAAATTGTGGCCAAAGGGGAAGAGAGAGCCAAAATGGGAAAAAAAGATTGTAAAGAGAGTGAAGCACCCCCTTGCTATAAATGCATGTTTTTCTTTAAATTCTATTTCAAGACATTTAAGAAAAACCTGTAAATGAGATCGTTGAGTAATCCTGGCAACCATGAGGTATGCTGGAAAATCAGATATGGGAGAATGCCATTTTGCCATTCTAGTTTTCAAAATGAGGAAGAGAGACTCTACAAACTATTGAATCATGAGCTTTATTTTATTTCCTGGAGTTCCAAGAAGAGGAAGTGGTTGGGTCATCATTATAGTAACCTCATTTCCTTCTTTGACAGATATATTGGACTATGGTGCCAGGGGAAATGTGGCAGAGTGTACTTTTGAACTAAAGCAAGGCATTTGAAGGGGCTTTCAGAATGCCTTTATAGATCAATTAGAGGAATATTGGTTGCATAGAAGATGGAAAGAGTGTATGAGGGTAGTTCCTATGGGATAACTTGCAAGTTGTTTCTATTTTTGCTCCCGGCCTTGGTGCCAGCTTCATCATAAGGGTTGGCTCCCCCTTGTGGTTAAAAGATGACTTCATTAATACTTGCCAGAACGGGGAGGTAGTTCCTTCAGAATCCTTCCTCTGAGTCAAGAAGCTTCTTTCCTGGATTGTGACAACAGACCTTTCTCATGTTTTATTGACTCCAGTTGAATCAGGAGTCCATCCCTGAACCAATTACTCTCTCCACGGAAAAATATACTCTACTTGGCTTAAGGCTGATTGGCTTAGGGGTGGAGTTGGCTTCCTTCAAGCACAATGGCTTCATGGGGCAGGAAGGGAATTGGTTATGTATCTATATTTATGTATATAAATATGTATATATGTATATATGTATATATGTATATGTATATATCTGTATCTATATCTATGTCTATATCTATCTATATCTATATCTATATCTATATCTATATCTATATCTATCTATATCTCTGTATTTAGAGAGCTGAGTAGTCAACAAAAAATGAGAGAGTGGATTATTGTGTAGGCAAACATAATATTCACTATTCTTGAAAGATTTTGAAGGTAAGAATATTGAATTCCGAAAGTAAAAGTTTAAATTTTGATTAGACAGGCATTCTGGTAGCACTGTCAGGATTACCTTACCAACAGAATACACTCCAATTAACCAAACAAGTGAACCCCAGGAGCAGAAATTGTTTATCATTACCCATCTTACAGCAGATATATGTTGGCCATAAACCATGATTTTGGTTTAATTATAATCAAGGTTAACACTTGTACCTGATTATAATTGACCAATATGTTTACATTCCTTAGAATATTAGAGGAGGCTTATGCTCTCTGGATAAGAATGACAACCAATTTTTTATTTTATTTTTTTTATTTTATTATTTTATTTATTTATTTATTTATTTATTTTTTAACTACATGATTTTTTAAAAATTTTTATTTATTTATGATAGTCACAGAGAGAGAGAGAGAGAGGCAGAGACACAGGCAGAGGGAGAAGCAGGCTCCATGCACCGGGAGCCCGATGTGGGACTCGATCGCGGGTCCCCAGAATCGCGCCCTGGGCCAAAGGCAGGAGCCAAACCGCTGCGCCACCCAGGGATCCCCTCAATTTTTTTTTTTAATTGTAGGATGGCATGTATTGAAAATTGCAACAAACTGCTCAGGTATAAATTAAAAAGCAAGTGGCCATCCTCCTTTTTTGGTGCTGCTTAAATAGTTATTTGTAATACTTAAACTTTAGTGTAATTTTTAAGATGATATTACAAAAAAAAAATCTCTCAAAGGATACTTAACATGTCTTGGATCATTTTATTGAGATCATAGAGACATATCTTATTTAAAATGCTTAGAATTATCCAGTATTTTCTGCTGTTTTTAACCAGTTTCTTTGTTATGTGAGGCAAAATATATTAATGGTCACTGGCAGAAAGTTCGTCTTGAAAATAGCTTATTCCATATGCTTACTTTATATTTAATTGAGTAATCAATGTGTTGAAAAAGAGACCACAGAATTTTGGTAGATATTTTGTAAAACAATAGATCTGTAGTTTTGGAAAGTTAAGAGAAGCCCTTTTGTAGATAAATCATCCTTTAATGTTTGTTCTAAAAGATATAAATCTAAGGACGTAAAAAAATAATTTTGTAATAGGAGATCCTATGATTCAAAATATAATTTAATGATTTCTCTTAGCAGAAGATTGTCCCTGGAGGCCATCTTTACCTGAAAATAGTTAAATATTCTATAATACCTTGTTACTCAAACTCTGGTCCATGGACCACCAAGATCATTATCATGGGGAGCTTATTAGACCTACACAATCTCATCTCCATCCTTGACCTGGTGAATCTGAATCTGCCTTTTAACAAGATCCCCAGGGATTCACGGGTTCATTAAATTTTGATTGTTGATTACTCAATCTCAGGGAGATTTCCGAAGTCCACAGAATATCGGGGGGCAGGGGCTCATCAGCCAAAGAATTCATGTTTCTTACCAGATTCTCTTGTGAAATCTCTTCAGGTATATCACAGAATTTTCATTTTCATTTACAGTGATGGCTACATATAATGTTTCCTACTAAAATCCATATTACTTTATCATTATTATTTTAAATGAGCTGTCTCTAGAAGAAAGTCTTTGAAGTTTGGATCTGCTGCTTCCCAAACATCTGAACTTAAGCAGATTACTTCAACAGTCGAATCCTAAATTTCTCATCTCTAGAAACTTGAGATTCTACAATAAATCTTCAAGAAAGATAGCATCTCTAGATGCTAGTGATCTTATACTGTTGTGAGAATGAACTGAGTTAAGGTGGGTAAAACACTGTAGCCCTAGGCCCAGTAGAGGTAAGGAACTTAGTATTAGTTCCCTTCTTCCTTGCTGGAACACGCAGTCCAGTGAAACCTTAGAGTTATCTATTGTAAATGATGGAAAGACTACTGAAAGTCTTCCTCTGTGTAGCAAAACTGTAATGTGGTTCCTATAAAACATTAGATTTTAAACAGTTCTACTTGCAGAGTAAGTGATTTGCAAAATGATATTTAAATAATTAAATGGAATTGAACTGTTTAGTGTGGCCCATCTGGATGCCAAATTGCACTTGCCAAAATGATAATTTGGATTTTAACATAATTGATACTTTACTCTTCTTCCTGAGTCTGATTTATCAACAAGCTTTGCTGTTTTTCTGCTACTTAGCTTTTACTTAGTGACTGCTTCTGGGGTCTGCTAACAAGTTTTCATCTTGCTAAGTTTCCTTGACTTCCTGAAATGCTTGTCTAATGAAGAGTCAGAGTGGTCCATTCCCTGGTGTTCAGAAGTGTGGCTGGATGGGTTCTGATGAATTGTTGAGTGGTTGGCTGAGAAGCTGCTCCTGAGACAGCCTGGCCCAAGAGCTATAAAATCCTTGGACCACCAGTAGTTCTTTACAGTTAAACTCTTACTCTGTTGTGAATTCCCTGACCACATCATCCCAGGATAAGTGAATTGTGAAATGATTGCCAGACTGCATGGCAGTAGTCAAGGTGCAGAGAGACTTAGGGTCAATGCACAGGCAAATCCATGTGACAGATGATGTGGCGGTGGCCACTCATGGACACTCCTTATATGGGCTGCAGGTCTCCACAATTCCTTCCTACCCAGAGAACTTCATGATGTAGCTTCTTCAGTATGTTATCATTTTATTTAAAAATGTTTTTAAAAATTAAACCAACTGGGGCACCTGGGTGGCTCAGGAGGTTAAGCATCTATCTTTGGCTCAGGTTATGATCTCAGGGTTCTGGGATTGAGTCCCAAGTTGGGCTCCCTGCTCATTGGGGGTCTGCCTCTCCCTTTCCTTCTACCCCTCCTCACTGCTTGTGCACCCACGGCCTCTCTCTCTCTCTCTCAAATAAATAAAATCTTTTAAAAGATAAATAAAATTAAAACAAATATAGTAAAATATAAAAGAGCATAACAAATACCCATATTCCTAGAATCACCTAGAACTGTTAATATCCCATTTAACCATCGTTTCCTGTCCCATTACCCTTTCCAGCCCCTCCAGAGGCAAGCACCATCAGTAGTCTAACATGGAGCATTATATGACTCTATGAAAACTCTCTCTCTCTCTCTCTCTCTCTCTCTCTGTATCTCCAATATGGAATATTATTTTGTGAGTGTTTTTTTTAAATGGACATAAATGGCATCAAATTATGTCAGTGTTTCAGAGCATTGCTCCTCTCTCTTTGGCATTTATGCTTCTGAGATCCAGCCGTGCTCATGGGCCTAGTTCACTCCTCAGTTTCACTTAACAGTAGTCGAGCTTTCAGTCTTAGAAATAGACTACATTTTGCTAATCTCTTTTCAGGATTTGTAGGTCATGGCTAATATCTAGCAGCCATCAGTAGATCTGTGAATGTACTGGCATTTCTGTTCCAACACTAATGGTTTGCTTGTTTAACTAATGGCTGCTGTCTTCATTAGAGATTAGCACATTAATTGAAAGAGTACTTATCCCTTTTGGTAAAGTGATGAATTGTATGTTTTATTCTTTTGTCCTCAAGGCTGAAAGGCAATGTATGCACCCTTTGGGGAGCTCAGAAACCCTAAATAAAGGACAGCGCATTAAATAGGCCATTTGGTAAGAACAGGAGAGTCTCACTGTGCATCCTCTTCTAAGTTGCTGGCTCCTGTTAAACACAGACCAATGAATAGATAACTTCTGGGTGAGGCGGGTCCAAGCTGACTCCAGCTTTCACAGCTCGTTTCTCTCTTTGGGGGCGAGAGAAGGGAGTTTCTGTGGCTTCTGCTTGTCCAAAAAATTTTTGTTTATTCTTCTTAGCAAAGTCAACAGAGTAATGACACTAAGGTCTTTGAGGGCATCTTCGTGCCACACTGAATGGCGCAGTTATTTTAATGGGAACATTATCCTCCATATAAACTATTACTTCCTGGTTGCCTCAGGTCTCTTTTTCTTCTGACACCCTTTATTAAGAATATATTCAAAATTGTCAAATAAAAAATGTAGCTGTATAAAGTTGTCTACTGAAGTGAGATATAGTACAAAGCAGTTAATGACCCTAGCTGTTGGATTAGGTTCTAACATCAGAGGGATGTAAGCAGGACAGGAGTGTGGGTCAGTGTGTGTGTGCCTGTGGGTTCAGATCAGGCTTTCCTCCCCATTGTTTTACTGTCACCCTTCAGGTTAAGTCACCTGCAAACTGTTTTGCCAAGTTCAGTAGTTAATTCTCCATCTTCATCTCACTCTCCTCTTAGAGTATTTGATACAGTTCCCTTCCTCCCTGAAGCAATTTGTTCATTTGATTTCCAGGGACAGCACTTTCCTTTCTCTTGATTATTCCCTATTTTCCAGTATCTCATGTGAGATACCTTCACCTTCCAGACCTTCTACATGTCAGTGTGTCCAAGGGTTCAGTGTTTCCATTCCTCTTCTCTCTATACAATTTGCTATAATTACATCAAGTCCATTCCTGCAAGTACCATTTATAAGGTAACCATTCTCATATTTGTATCTGTAGTCCAGATTTCCTCTTTGACTTTCCAACTCATGAATGTCTGTTTCTGTGGCAACTTCTCTTGGACAGTGAATTGCAATGGTTCCTTCAAAAGTGTAAAACTTAAATCTTGCGTTCCATACCCCAATCTTTTGTGACTCCAGTATTCCCATTTCAGTATGTGGTGCTTCTGCTTATCTAATTGCTCACTCCACAAACCTTAAAGGGCCATTCCTGACTCTTTTTCCAACCTTTGTACATACTAAAGTTTACCAAGTAAGGGTTCTCTTGGATCTGTTTTAGTGATTATATATGTAACATTTATAATTAGAATATTATCTGTATGCAGATTATCATAAAAATAATTTTAAAAATCATTGAAAACAGATGAATTTCTTTTATAAGTGATACTTTATTTTTCTTCTACTTGGTATGTAATAAAGGGGGCAAACATTAGTCTTGTGTATTTAAGTCATTATGGATGTTGAATTAAAATTTTCCAAATTGAGAAGGAGTTCTTGTAATTTGAACAGTTAAAAGGAGGAACGAAGACTCTGGTTTTCTTGGTTCAGATGTGAGAAACTCTTTAGGTGACTTCATCTTGACCCTTGAAAGGATTTTAGTTTCCTCAAAGAAGCCACAGAAGCCAGTGTAATTTTCTAAATTCGAAAGATTACTTACATTTGGTACTAAAGGGAATTCCAGAGTAACCCATTTTCTTGCTTATCCTCATTGGCTCTAGAACCTGTGGGAGAGATGGTTGGGCTACTTTGAAGTTGAAAAAGACATCCCTTTCTGATTGAGATCCCCTGGCTTACCTAAATTACTCCCTAGGGGCAAAGGAAGAATGGTAAAATGTTAAACACCGCAATTATGCAAGAAAAATATTAGTCTCGTATCAAATCAGATGCACTCTGATGGTACATATTGCAAGAGTGCTCCAGGAGACTAGGACAGTAGTTCCTTTGCATGACCACTGGTGGGGATTGGTAAGTAGCTTTGGGATACCTCTGATTCTGGCTGAGGTTATCTCCCCTGGATGTTTTCCCTGGAGCCTCTTCTCAACAACACTGCAGTGTCTTCAGCCTTCTCCCAACAAGATCAGCCAGGGTGACATCGGAAGAGCTTGCATATCCAAATAGTGCCATATTTGTCTTCTGAGCTGGCCTCCAGAGTCTAGGCCTCTACTTAGTAAGGTTGGAGCCTGTGGGTAGGGCCTGGCAATGGAGGTGGAGGGCTGGTGCCTTTTTATTTTTTTAAGATTTTATTTATTTATTTGAAAGAGAGAGAGTGTGTGTGAGTACATGAGCAGAGAGAGGAGCAGAGAGAGAAAGAGGGAGACAATCTCCAGCCAACTCTGCGCTGAGTGCAGAGTCTGATGTAGGGCTTGATTCCACAACCCTGAGATCATTACAGCTGAAACCAAGAGTTAGATGCTTAACCAACTGACCACCCAGGGGCCCAAGGGCTGGTGCTTTTGATTGGTAGGAGAACCCATGAAAAAATGCATTATGGTCTGACAATTGATCTTTTGATTATGTGTGGAACAGGAAGAGTCTTGCTTTCATAAATTTTCGTAAGTCCAGCAACTCTCGTGTTCACACAGTAACTTAAAAATTGTTAAACAGATCTACTTTGGAGCATATCCAGAGAAGCTTCTTTCTCCACCCAGGCCCACCCACTTTGAAATTTGTTTTTCTCTGGTCATTGTCTCCAATGTTGTTACTGTTTTGTTTTGTTTTTTCCTCCCTGCCTGCACCCCCCTACCCCCATTTCTCTGGTTTTGCTGTGAGAGTCAGCAAAGAAGAGAGTAGAGGTGTGGAAAAGAGCTTTATGGGGTCTGACTTGGCAGTGAACACCTGATAAGAGCAGTTTAACATCCTGCACTCTGAAGATTTATGTACCACTAGGATATCTCCTGAACTTTGTTATAATTATAGTGTCTAGCGCCTTCCTAGTGACACTACAGAAAACCTCTTCTCTTATCATACACTTACAACATGCCTACGGCCAACCAGGCAGTTAGTGCTTATAGGGTGAGGAACATATCCAGTCATGTTGAATGAAGAGGATTATTACATTAGGTACTAGATTCCTTCAAAAAGGAAGGCAGAAGAGAGGAGGGATTTAGTAAAGCATGAAGAAATTCATGCTCAGGAACAAAGTGATGTCTGTGGACAGTAAAATCTACCCAGCTGCTAACAAGAGCAGACATGTCCAACTCTACAAGTTCCATGATAGGACATGGGATTCCTTCCTTTCTTATTTTACACACAAGATTTACCATGCTGAACAAATTCTTCCGAACCTTGCTTTTAAACTTATTAGTATATTTTGGAGGCTGTTTCAAAATTTTCTATATAGAGCTGCTTTGGTCTTTTCAGTGGTGCTATAATACTTTGTTATTTTGATGTACTATAATAATTTAAAACATAATCGTCTATTATTGAACATTTTAATTACTTCTAATATGCAAGTATGGCCTTTTAGGAGGGATGCTGTAAATAATTTTTTTTGTGCATGCTTCCTTGTATACATTTGTAAGTGTATTTGTAGCATAATTTCTTGGAAGTGGAATTGCTTGGTCAAGGGTATGTGAATATTTTAATTTGAAAAAATATTGCTAAATCATCTTTTATTAAGAATGTGCCAGTTTACACTTTGTCTACTGTACACAGGGATGCCTGAGTGCTTTGATCTTTGCCAGTAGGATAGCTAAACCATGGCATCTTGTTATAGTTTGTATTTCTCTTATTAGTGGTGATATTTAGTATCTTTTTCAAACATTTAAGTCTTTTTTAAATTTCCTTTTTCTCGAACTATCTTTTTATGTCTTTTGTCAGTTTGTGTTTTATCTTTTAAGAAATAGATCAGTTAATGGTTTATCTATTTTATTTGTTTGTTCAAAGAACCAAATCTTGAATGTAGTTATTAGTAGTACCATTCTTTTTCTGATTTCCAAGAAATTGATTGCTATTTTTAGCTGCATTATTTGTT